>NC_034202.2:46566743-46579243 GCF_002021735.2 Oncorhynchus kisutch | reverse complement strand
GGTTTGTTTGTCAATTAGCGCAGGGTGAATACGTGGTCTGTCGTACTGTCTGGACATTTGTTCGGTACATTGTTTTCCACTGAGGAAATGTATGAGTCTGCTGTTGATGATAATGCAGAGGACTTTCCCAAGGTTGCTGTTGAAGTCAACAGTGAAGAGGCGACTCCGGGATGCTGGCTTTCAAGGCAGAGCTGCAAAGAAAAAGCCATATCTCAGACTGGCCAGTAAACAAAAAGAAAATATTAAGATGGGCAAAAGAACACAACCACTGGACAGAGGAACTCTGCCTAGAAGGCCAGCATCCTGGAGTCGTCTCTTCACTGTTGACGTTTCTATTCTGGTTAGAGCCAGTTTGCACTGTTCTGTGAAGGGAGTAGTACACAGCATTGTATGAGATCTTCAGTTTCTTGGCAATTTCTTGCATGGAATATCCTTCATTTCTCAGAACAAGAATAGACTGATGAGTTTCAGAAGAAAGTCTGTGTTTCTGGCCACTTTGAGCCTGTAATCTAACCCACAAATGCTGGAGCTCCAGATACTCAACTAGCCTAAAGGCCAGTTATATTGTCTCTTTAATCAGGACAACAATTTTCAGCTGTGCTAACATAATTGCAAATGGGTTTTCTAATGATCAAGTAGCCCTTTAAAATGATAAACTTGGATTTGCGAACACAAAGTGCCATTGGAACACAGGAGAGATGGTTGCAGATAATGGGCCTCTGTACGCCTATGTAGATATTCCATAAACATAAACATATTTCTGATCAATCTGATGTTGTTTTATGGACAAACAATTTGCTTTTCTATTACAAACAAGTGTTTTTGCTGTTTCTTCTTCAGCCGTCGTGTCAGATTTAAAAAAAGGCTTTACGGCGAAAGCAAACCATGCGATTATCTGAGGATAGCACCCCACCAAACAAACACATGACATTCATATTTCAACCCTCCACAAAACTGTTGTGCACTTGAGTGAGGACCCAAAAGCGATTTAACAAAAACAGAGTCCTTTAATGTAAAAACACAGGGAAGACATAGATCCTCTTCAGATGTAGAAAATGGCAAAATAGACAACCCTCAGAGAGGGCGACAAATGAAACAGAAAGTCCTTCTGATATTTACTAAAGAGTCCCCTTCTTAGCAGCAGAGGAGAATAGCTGGGTTGCGGCGACAGACTGCTGGTCTCTCTGGGTAGGCGCGGGTCGTAGCGGACAGAGGTACCTGATCACACGTAGCATCAGAAGAACAGGCAGATTCCAACAGGATGGGACAAGGGTGAAGCAAACAAGACGATAGTTTGGTTCTGGCATGAGAAACTCAAACGAGAATCTGACAAGGAAAGAAGCAGGAACAGAGAGAGAAATAGAGACCTAATCAGAGGGAAAAAGGGAACAGGTGGGAAAAGGGTGAACGAGGTAGTTAGAGGAGATGAGGAACAGCTGGAGGAGGAGAGAAAGAGAAGGTAGCCTAATACGACCAGCAGAGGGAGACAGAGTGAAGAGAAAGAACAGGAACAAGACATAATATGACAAGACATGACAAAAACTCAGAAATAACGATACAATTCATGCCTTACCTTTGAAGGTCTTCTTTTGTTGGCACTCCAAAATGTACCATAATCATCACAAATGGTCATTTTGTTCGATTAATTCCTTCGTTATATCTCCAAAATGTCAATTTATTTGGCGCGTTTGATTCAGAAAAACACCAGTGCCAACTCGCCCCCCTCTCGCCCAACATGACAACAAAATATCTAGTTACCTGTAAACTTTGACCTTTGACATTTCAAACAACTTTCCTAATCCAACTTTAGATATTTTAAAACGTAAATAATCGATCAAATTTAAAATGGGATAAACTGCGTTCAATAGCGGATAAAATGAAAGTGGAGCGATCTTCAGGTCGCGCGCCTCAAACAAAAGAGTACACTAGGCAGGACCCTCATTCTGAACAGCTGTACTTCTTCATTTCTCTAAAGAAAAACATCAACCAATTTATAAAGACTGATGACATCTAGTGGAAGCAATAGGAACTGCAACCAAGTGCCACAGAATTCTAGTTTCCCATAGAAAAAATTCCTGGATGGTTTGTCCTCTGGGTTTCGCCTTCCAAATAAGTTCTGTTATAATCACAGACGTTATTTTAATAGTTTTGGAAACTTTAGAGTGTTTCCTTCTGGGCCTGAGTAACAGGTAGTTTACTTTGCGCACGCTTTTCATCCAGACGTGAAAATACTGTCCCCTATCCCAAACACGCTAATTAGACTCTATGGATTCTTGAATTACATTGAGCTGATTTTTGACGTACTGTTCCTTCTTTTTCCATAGTGTATTTCTGAATTGTTTTAGTGATTATTTGTCTCTGTGTGTGTCTCTCTCTGTCTCGTCTCCACTAGGTAACACGGGAGCAGTGTTTGCTATCGATGCTGCCACTGGTGTTATCTCCGTAGCGAGAGACCTGGACCTCTCGTCCGTAGGATATTACATCATCACCGTGCGCGTCACTGACAGCGGCACGCCCCCCCCTCACCGCCACTGCTACGGCACGTGTTTCCCTCACTCTCTCTGACTCCTCCCAGCCCAAGTTCAGCCAGAGAGAATACCAGGCAGAGGTACAGGGAGGGAGGGAGGGAGGGAGGGAGGGAGGGAGGGAGGGAGGGAGGGAGGGAGGGAGGGAGGGAGGGAGGGAGGGAGGGAGGGAGGGAGGGAGGGAGGGAGGGAGGGAGGGAGGGAGGGAGGGAGGGAGGGAGGGAGGGAGGGATGGTTGGTTGGATGGATAGAATTGACAAACAAACTTGACTGTGACTGTGAACGTGACAGTATGACGTGTTGTAGGTGATGGAGAACTCTGCCACAGGAAGGTACGTCACAATGGTGTCCGCCCTGAGTCGCTCTGCGCTGGTTTATGACATCACCGCCGGTAACCACGAACGCCATTTCGCCATCAACCGTCACACTGGAGTCATCACCACCCGCAAGGCACTCGACTTCGAGGTGTGTGTGTGTGTGTGTGTGTGTGCGTGCGTGCGTGCGCGTGCGTGTGTGTGTCATTGTCCACTATGTTTTGTATACTGTATGTGCGTATATGTGTTTATATAGCGTACAGGTTGTTATTCTAGTGGTGTGTGTTTATATAGCGTACAGGTTGTTATTCTAGTGGTGTGTGTTTATATAGTGTACAGGTTGTTACTCTAGTGGTGTGTGTTTATATAGTGTACAGGTTGTTACTCTCTAGGGGTGTGTGTTTATATAGTGTACAGGTTGTTACTCTCTAGTGGTGTGTGTTTATATAGTGTACAGGTTGTTACTCTAGTGGTGTGTGTTTATATAGTGTACAGGTTGTTACTCTAGTGGTGTGTGTTTATGTAGTGTACAGGTTGTTACTCTAGTGGTGTGTGTTTATATAGTGTACAGGTTGTTACTCTCTAGTGGTGTGTGTTTATATAGTGTACAGGTTGTTACTCTCTAGTGGTGTGTGTTTATATAGTGTACAGGTTGTTACTCTCTAGTGGTGTGTGTTTATATAGTGTACAGGTTGTTACTCTCTAGTGGTGTGTGTTTATATAGTGTACAGGTTGTTACTCTCTAGGGGTGTGTGTTTATATAGTGTACAGGTTGTTACTCTCTAGTGGTGTGTGTTTATATAGCGTACAGGTTGTTATTCTAGTGGTGTGTGTTTATATAGTGTACAGGTTGTTAATCTAGTGGTGTATGTTTATATAGTGTACAGGTTGTTACTCTAGTGGTGTGTGTTTATATAGCGCACAGGTTGTTATTCTAGTGGTGTGTTTTTATATAGTGTACAGGTTGTTATTCTAGTGGTGTGTGTTTATATAGTGTACAGGTTGTTATACTAGTGGTGTGTGTTTATATAGTGTACAGGTTGTTACTCTAGTGGTGTGTGTTTATATAGTGTACAGGTTCCTACTCTCCAGTGGTGTGTGTTTATATAGCGTACAGGTTGTTACTCTCTAGGGGTGTGTGTTTATATAGTGTACAGGTTGTTACTCTCTAGTGGTGTGTGTTTATGTAGTGTACAGGTTGTTATTCTAGTGGTGTGTGTTTATATAGTGTACAGGTTGTTACTCTCTAGGGGGGGGGGGGTGTTTATATAGTGTACAGGTTGTTACTCTCTAGGGGTGTGTGTTTATATAGTGCACAGGTTGTTAATCTCTGGTGGTGTGTGTTTATATAGCGTACAGGTTGTTATTCTAGTGGTGTGTGTTTATATAGTGTACAGGTTGTTATTCTAGTGGTGTGTGTTTATATAGTGTACAGGTTGTTACTCTCTAGTGGTGTGTGTTTATATAGCGCACAGGTTGTTATTCTAGTGGTGTGTGTTTATATAGTGTACAGGTTGTTATTCTAGTGGTGTGTGTTTATATAGTGTACAGGTTGTTATTCTAGTGGTGTGTGTTTATATAGTGTACAGGTTGTTACTCTAGTGGTGTGTGTTTATATAGTGTACAGGTTCCTACTCTCTAGTGGTGTGTGTTTATATAGTGTACAGGTTGTTACTCTAGTGGTGTGTGTTATATAGTGTACAGGTTGTTACTCTCTAGGGGTGTGTGTTTATATAGTGTACAGGTTGTTACTCTCTAGTGGTGTGTGTTTATATAGTGTACAGGTTGTTACTCTCTAGTGGTGTGTGTTTATATAGTGTACAGGTTGTTACTCTCTAGTGGTGTGTGTTTATATAGTGTACAGGTTCCTACTCTCTAGTGGTGTGTGTTTATATAGTGTACATTTTGTTACTCTAGTGGTGTGTGTATATATAGTGTACAGCTTCCTACTCTCTAGTGGTGTGTGTTTATAAAGTGTACAGGTTGTTATTCTAGTGTTGTGTGTTTATATAGTGTACAGGTTGTTACTCTCTAGTGGTGTGTGTTTATATAGCGTACAGGTTCCTACTCTCTAGTGGTGCGTGCATTGAGCATGGCTGGAGTGGAGACCAGTGCTACAGTCAGTGTCCAGGTGGGAGACCAGAACGACTGTCCACCTGTGTTCCAACAGCTCAGGTAAGTCAACATATTTAACTTTTGACCTGAAAGTAAAGTGATTTTATAAACATGTGTAAAAGCAAAGGGGAGAGGGGGCAGCTTTGCCATATTCATTTACAAGTATGGATGGTAACCCTCTATTGGGTTAGTAACCCTCTATTGGGACAGGGTTAATAACCCTCTATTGGGACAGGGATGGTAACCCTCTATTGGGACAGGGATGGTAACCCTCTATTGGGACAGGGCTGGTAACCCTCTATTGGGACAGAGATGGTAACCCTCTATTGGGACAGGGATGGTAACCCTCTATTGGGACAGGGTTAATAACCCTCTATTGGGACAGGGATGGTAAGCCTCTATTGGGACAGGGATGGTAACCCTCTATTGGGACAGGGATGGTAACACTCTATTGGGACAGGGGGGTAACCCTCTATTGGGACAAGGAGGGTAACCCTCTATTGGGACAGGGCGGGTAACCCTCTATTGGGACAGGGATGGTAACCCTCTATTGGGACAGGGAGGGTAACCCTCTATTGGGACAGTGATGGTAACCCTCTATTGGGACAGGGATGGTAACACTCTATTGGGACATGGATGGTAACACTCTATTGGGACAGGGATGGTAACCCTCTATTGGGACAGGGATGGTAACCCTCTATTGGGACAGGGATGGTAACCCTCTATTGGGACAGGTATGGTAACCCTCTATTGGGACAGGGAGGGTAACACTCTATTGGGACAGAGATGGTAACCCTCTATTGGGACAGGGATGGTAACCCTCTATTGGGACAGGGTTAATAACCCTCTATTGGGACAGGGATGGTAAGCCTCTATTGGGACAGGGATGGTAACCCTCTATTGGGACAGGGATGGTAACACTCTATTGGGACAGGGGGGTAACCCTCTATTGGGACAAGGAGGGTAACCCTCTATTGGGACAGGGCGGGTAACCCTCTATTGGGACAGGGAGGGTAACCCTCTATTGGGACAGTGATGGTAACCCTCTATTGGGACAGGGATGGTAACACTCTATTGGGACATGGATGGTAACACTCTATTGGGACAGGGATGGTAACCCTCTATTGGGACAGGGATGGTAACCCTCTATTGGGACAGGGATGGTAACCCTCTATTGGGACAGGTATGGTAACCCTCTATTGGGACAGGGAGGGTAACACTCTATTGGGACAGAGATGGTAACCCTCTATTGGGACAGGGATGGTAACCCTCTATTGGGACAGGGTTAATAACCCTCTATTGGGACAGGGATGGTAACCCTCTATTGGGACAGGGATGGTAACCCTCTATTGGGACAGGGATGGTAACACTCTATTGGGACAGGGGGGTAACCCTCTATTGGGACAAGGTGGGTAACCCTCTATTGGGACAGGGCAGGTAACCCTCTATTGGGACAGGGATGGTAACCCTCTATTGGGACAGGGAGGGTAACCCTCTATTGGGACAGTGATGGTAACCCTCTATTGGGACAGGGATGGTAACACTCTATTGGGACATGGATGGTAACACTCTATTGGGACAGGGATGGTAACACTCTATTGGGACGGGGGGGTAACCCTCTATTGGGACAAGGAGGGTAACCCTCTATTGGGACAGTGATGGTAACCCTCTATTGGGACAGGGATGGTAACACTCTATTGGGACAGGGATGGTAACACTCTATTGGGACAGGGATGGTAACCCTCTATTGGGATGGTAACCCTCTATTGGGACAGGGATGGTAACACTCTATTGGGACAGGGATGGTAACACTCTATTGGGACAGGGATGGTAACACTCTATTGGGACAGGGATGGTAACACTCTATTGGGACAGGGATGGTAACACTCTATTGGGACAGGGATTGTAACTCTCTATTGGGACAGGGCGGGTAAACCTCTATTGGGACAAGGCGGGGTAACCCTCTATTGGGACAGGGGGGTAACCCTCTATTGGGACAAGGTGGGTAACCCTCTATTGGGACAGGGCAGGTAACCCTCTATTGGGACAGGGATGGTAACCCTCTATTGGGACAGGGAGGGTAACCCTCTATTGGGACAGTGATGGTAACCCTCTATTGGGACAGGGATGGTAACACTCTATTGGGACATGGATGGTAACACTCTATTGGGACAGGGATGGTAACACTCTATTGGGACGGGGGGGTAACCCTCTATTGGGACAAGGAGGGTAACCCTCTATTGGGACAGTGATGGTAACCCTCTATTGGGACAGGGATGGTAACACTCTATTGGGACAGGGATGGTAACACTCTATTGGGACAGGGATGGTAACCCTCTATTGGGATGGTAACCCTCTATTGGGACAGGGATGGTAACACTCTATTGGGACAGGGATGGTAACACTCTATTGGGACAGGGATGGTAACACTCTATTGGGACAGGGATGGTAACACTCTATTGGGACAGGGATGGTAACACTCTATTGGGACAGGGATTGTAACTCTCTATTGGGACAGGGCGGGTAAACCTCTATTGGGACAAGGCGGGGTAACCCTCTATTGGGACAGGGCGGGTAACCCTCTATTGGGACAGGGATGGTAACACTCTATTGGGATGGTAACCCTCTATTGGGACAGGTATGGTAACCCTCTATTGGGACAGGGAGGGTAACCCTCTATTGGGACAGGGAGGGTAACACTCTATTGGGACAGGGAGGGTAACCCTCTTTTGGGACAGGGATGGTAACACTCTATTGGGACAGGTATGGTAACCCTCTATTGGGACAGGGATGGTAACCCTCTATTGGGACAGGGAGGGTAACCCTCTATTGGGACAGGGAGGGTAACCCTCTATTGGGACAGGGATGGTAACACTCTATTGGGACAGGGAGGGTAACACTCTATTGGGACAGGGCTTGTAACCCTCTATTGGGACAGGGAGGGTAACCCTCTATTGGGACAGGGATGGTAACACTCTATTGGGATGGTAACCCTCTATTGGGACAGGTATGGTAACCCTCTATTGGGACAGGGAGGGTAACCCTCTATTGGGACAGGGATGGTAACACTCTATTGGGACAGGGATGGTAACCCTCTATTGGGACAGGGAGGGTAACTCTCTATTGGGACAGGGATGGTAACACTCTATTGGGATGGTAACCCTCTATTGGGACAGGTATGGTAACACTCTATTGGGACAGGTATGGTAACCCTCTATTGGGACAGGTATGGTAACCCTCTATTGGGACAGGGAGGGTAACACTCTATTGGGACAGGGATGGTAACCCTCTATTGGGACAGGGATGGTAACCCTCTATTGGGACAGGGATGGTAACCCTCTATTGGGACAGGGATGGTAACCCTCTATTGGGACAGGGCTGGTAACCCTCTATTGGGACAGCGATGGTAACCCTCTATTGGGACAGGTATGGTAACCCTCTATTGGGACAGGGATGGTAACCCTCTATTGGGACAGGGATGGTAACCCTCTATTGGGACAGGGATGGTAACCCTCTATTGGGACAGGGATGGTAACCCTCTATTGGGACAGGTATGGTAACCCTCTATTGGGACAGTGATGGTAACCCTCTATTGTATATAGTATTTATATGGGACAGGCTTCTGACTGTGTGTGCGTGTGCATGTACGTGTGTTTGTGTTTGTGTTTGTGTGTGTGTGTGCGTGTGCGTGTACGTGTGTGTGTGTGTGTGCGTGCGTGTCTGTGTGTGTGTGTGTGTGTACTCCAGGTACGTAGGTGTTATCAGCGAGGCTGCACCGGTCAACAGTGTGGTCCTGGCGGAGGACGGTAATCCTCTGGTCATACAGGCTTCGGACCGTGACCGTAACCTGAACGCCCTGCTGGTGTTCAACATCATAGATGAGACCGCTAGATCCTTCTTCACCGTGGACTCTGGGACCGGGTCCATCAGGTGGGTTTGTTGTTTGGTGGTGTAGTATATGTTTTCCCCCGTATCACCCAGAGATATGGTCAATTCAGGGACCAATCCAATTTCTTTAGCGACTGGCTTCAATATATTTTTATTACTCACAAAAGTAAAGTGTTTAAGGAATTAACCTCACTAGGGCGTGTGGAACGCTAGCGTCAGATTTCAAAAAGGCTTTACGGCGAAAGCATGCCATGCGATTATCCGAGAACAGCGCCCAGCAGACAAATCATTAAAAAACGGTCACCAGCCAAGTAGAGGAGTTACACAAGTCAGAAATAGCGATAAAATTAATCACTTACCTTTGATGATTTACATATGGTTGCACTCACAAGGCAGTTTATCTTGGGTATGCTTTTCATCCAAAATTCCAAATGCTGCCCTCTACCCTCTACCTCTATGCTGCCCTCTACCCTCTACCTCTAAGAAGACCTCTACCTCTATGCTGCCCTCTACCCTCTACCTCTAAGAAGACCTCTACCTCTATGCTGCCCTCTACCCTCTACCTCTAAGAAGACCTCTACCTCTATGCTGCCCTCTACCCTCTACCTCTAAGAAGACCTCTACCTCTATGCTGCCCTCTACCCTCTACCTCTAAGAAGACCTCTACCTCTATGCTGCCCTCTACCCTCTACCTCTAAGAAGACCTCTACCTCTATGCTGCCCTCTACCCTCTACCTCTAAGAAGACCTCTACCTCTATGCTGCCCTCTACCCTCTACCTCTAAGAAGACCTCTACCTCTATGCTGCCCTCTACCCTCTACCTCTAAGAAGACCTCTACCTCTATGCTGCCCTCTACCCTCTACCTCTAAGAAGACCTCTACCTCTATGCTGCCCTCTACCCTCTACCTCTAAGAAGACCTCTACCTCTATGCTGCCCTCTACCCTCTACCTCTAAGAAGACCTCTACCTCTATGCTGCCCTCTACCCTCTACCTCTAAGAAGACCTCTACCTCTATGCTGCCCTCTACCCTCTACCTCTAAGAAGACCTCTACCTCTATGCTGCCCTCTACCCTCTACCTCTAAGAAGACCTCTACCTCTATGCTGCCCTCTACCCTCTACCTCTATGCTGCCCTCTACCCTCTACCTCTAAGAAGACCTCTACCTCTATGCTGCCCTCTACCCTCTACCTCTATGCTGCCCTCTACCCTCTACCTCTAAGAAGACCTCTACCTCTATGCTGCCCTCTACCCTCTACCTCTAAGAAGACCTCTACCTCTATGCTGCCCTCTACCCTCTACCTCTAAGAAGACCTCTACCTCTATGCTGCCCTCTACCCTCTACCTCTATGCTGCCCTCTACCCTCTACCTCTAATAGTGAAGTTAAATTAAACACCTTTTTTGTTCTTTATTTTTATTTTGTGTGTGTCTGTTTATGTCTGTGTCTGCGTTGGTGTGTGCTTAATATCATTGTATTACAATGTAAAGAGATATTATGGACTACTTCTCATATGTTCTTATCCTGATTCTAATGTAGAACCATCTCTACTTTGGACTACGAGACGTTCTCTGCCTTCTCCTTCCGGGTCCATGTGAGGGACAGTGGGAGACCCCAGAGAACAGCAGACAACCCAGCTCAGGTCCATATCAAGGTGATACATCTTCTTCGTCTTCTTCGTCTTCACTTTACATCCTGTATGTATCTCTAACCGTAACTAATTTACCTTAAAGCCACAGTCTGAGATTCGAAAAACAACAATCAATGGGTATATATATATATATATCAAAGATTTGAAATTACCGTTGAACATATTCTCAGATCCCAGACTGTAGCCTTCAACACTGCTTGAAAACCAAACATTTTTTGTTATTTTATTTATAAATACTATAATACGTAAATATACAAGTAAAGAACCTTGAACTGTAATTATATGTCATGTTAAATATCTTTTAACTTGTTATGGCTGCAATCCCGATATCGGGATAAGTGTCATCAACAACCGCTGAATAGCATAGCGCTACATTCAAATTATATTACTATAAATATTTATATTCATGAATTCACAAGTGCAATAGAGGAAACACAGCTTAGTCTTTTGTTAATCCACCTGTCGTCTCAGATTTTGAAATTATGCTTTACAGCGAAAGCAATCCAAGTGTTTGTGTAAGTTTATCGATCGCATGACAAAACATAAAGTACACTTAGCATCAGGTAGCTCGGTCACGAAAATCAGAAAAGCAATCAAATTAATCGTTTACCTTTGATGATCTTCGGATGTTTTCACTCACGAGACTCCCAGTTACACAACAAATGTTCCTTTTTTTCATAAAGATTATTTTTATATCCAAAATATACCTCTGTTTGTTATGTTCAGAAATCCACAGGAAAGAGCAGTCACAACAACGCAGACGGAAATTCCAAATAGTTTCCATAATGTCCACAGAAACATGTCAAAACGTTTTTTATAATCAATCCTAAGGTTGTTTTTAAATATATAATCGATAATATATCAGCCGCAAATGTCTTTCACAGTAGGAGAGGGAAAGGCAATACCTATCCAAACTCTGTTGCGCGAGCAAAACTCATGTGACCACTTGACGCGATGTTATCGTTCTGGCAAATTTTTCTAAATAAAAGCCTGAAACTATGTCTGAAGACTGTTGACACCTTGAGGAAGCGATAGGAAAAGGAATCTGGTTCATATCCCTTTAAATCCAGCAAAGGGAGGCTATGGAACATGGAGTTTTCAAAATAGAAGCCACTTCCTGTTTTGACTTTCCTCTGGGTTTCGCCTGCAATATCAGCTCTGTTACAGACAATATTTTGACAGTTTTGGAAACTTTAGAGTGTTTTCTATCCAATACTAATAATAATATGCATATATTAGCAACTGAGACTGAGGAGCTGGCTGTTTACAATGGGCACCTTTTCATCCAAGCTACTCAATACTGCCCCTGCAGCCATAAAAAGTTAAATAATGTTTAGTGTAATTATCAAAGGTAATTTAAATACTGTTTATTTTTCTTTCTCCTCCACCAGGTGGTCAACATCAATGACTCTCCTCCTAAGTTCTCCCAAGATTCCTATGAAACAGTCCTCCTCCTCCCCACCTACCCCGGAGTCGAGGCCCTGAGGGTCACGGCCTTTGACCCAGACCTGACGCCCGACCCCGACGTGACCCCTGCTGACCTCTCTGTGACCTCTGCCCTGGTGTACACCCTGGCTGACCGGAACCTCGAACACTTCTCCATGGAACGTTCCACTGGCGTTCTCACCGTCAAGAACCGCAACCTCTCCAAAGACCGCTATCGCTTCAACGTCAAGGTAATTATGTTGCTGTTATTATCTTTATTAAACATCTAGGTGATCAATAACCTGATTTATCTCTTCAAAGTAAGTGGTGATTAATAACCTGATTTATCTCTTCAAAGTAAGAGGTGATCAATAGTGGTCCAGGGTCTAAGATGCTGCTGTTTTCTGGTCTAAACTTTTTGAATGTATTCCTTGATTCAACCAATCAGATGTTGTCCAGGCCACCCAACTTGCAAAGTGTAGCATACAGTTTGTGCAAAGCGCTGTAAAATACCCTCCAACCAGCTGTAAAATACCCTCCAACCAGCTGTAAAATACCCTCCAACCAGCTGTAAAATACCCTCC
>NC_034202.2:46524243-46561743 GCF_002021735.2 Oncorhynchus kisutch | reverse complement strand
TAACACATATGGAGTCATGTAGTAACCAAAAAATGTGTCAATCAAATCAAAAATAGATTTTAGATTTTAGATTTTTCAAAGTAGCCACCCTTTGCCTTGATGACAGCTTTGCAAACTCTTGGCATTCTCTCAACCAGCTTCACCTGGAATTATTTTCCAACAGTCTTGAAGGAGTTCCCACATATGCTGAGCACTTGTTTGCTCAAATATAACAAATGTTTGGTTACCACATGATTCCATGTGTGTTATGTCATAGTTTTGATGTCCTCACTATTATTCCACAATGTCGAAAATAGTAAAAATGAAGTAAAACCCAAACTTTTGACTGCAACTGGTCTGTTTTAGACAGGAAGACACTGTGTGTTCAGCCACAGATGTATCACAACTTACTGTGTAAAGAGAAAATGAAGTTTCTCTTCTCCTCTCCAGGTGGACCCTCTCAGAGGTGAACTGATCCTCAAGCGCTCCCTCGAAGCCGACCTGTCCAACGCTGAATACAAACTCACCATCGTAGCTCAAGATGGCGGCTCCCCTTCCCTGTCCAGTGAGGTGGAGCTACCGGTCACTATCATGAATAAGGCCATGCCGGTGTTTGACAAGCCTTTCTATGGCATCACAGTGAGGGAGGATGTCCCCGTGTCCACCCCGGTCCTGTATATCAATGCTACCAGCCCCCAGGGACAGAGTGTTATATACACTGTCATGGAGGGAGACCCTTCACTACAGGTTAGAGTTATACACACACACACAAAACTCCTAAACCTAACTCCTAAACCTAACTCCAAAACCTATCTCCTAAACCTAACTCCTAACCCTAAACTCTAACTCCAAAACCTAACTCCTAACCCTAACAAATCATATCAAATGTATTTATAAAGCCCTTCTGACATCAGCTGATATCTCAAAGTGCTGTACAGAAACCCAGCCTAAAACCCCAAACAGCAAGCAATGCAGGTGTAGAAGCACGGTGGCTAGGAAAAACTCGCTAGAAAGGCCAAAACCTAGGAAGAAACCTAGAGAGGAACCAGGCTATGAGGGGTGGTCAGTCCTCTTCTGGCTGTGCCGGGTGGAGATTATAACAGAACATGGCCAAGATGTTCAAATGTTCATAGATGACCAGTATGGTCAAATAATAATAATCACAGTAGTTGTCGAGGGTGCAACAGGTCAGCACCTCAGGAGTAAATGTCAGTTGGCTTTTCATAGCCGATCATTAAGAGGTTCTCTACCGCTCCTGCTGTCTCTAGAGAGTTGAAAACAGCAGGTCTGGGACAGGTAGCACGTCCGGTGAACAGGTCAGGGTTCCATTGAATAGAATTAGAGAATTAGAGAGAGCATATTTAAATTCACACAGGACACCGGATAAGACAGGAGAAGTACTCCAGATATAACAAACTGACCCCAGCCCCCCGACACATAAACTACTGCAGCATAAATACTGGAGACTGAGACTGGAGGGGTTGGGAGACACTGTGGCCCCATCCAACGATACCCCCGGACAGGGCCAAACAGGAAGGATATAACCCCACCCACTTTGCCAAAGCACAGCCCCCCACACCACTAGAGGGATATCTTCAAACACCAACTTACCATCCTGAGACAAGGCCGAGTATAGCCCACAAAGATCTCCGCAACTGCACAACCCAAGGGGGGGGGGTGCCAACCCAGACAGGAAGATCACGTCAGTGACTCACCCCACTCAAGTGACTCACCCCTCCTAGGGACGGTATGAAAGAGCCCTAGTAAGGCATTTTTTGGTTCTAGTCAGGATTCTAGCAGCTGTATTTAGCACCAACTGAAGTTTATTTAGTGCTTTATCCGGGTAGCCGGAAAGTAGAGCATTGCAGTAGTCTAACCAAGAAGTAACAAAAGCATGGATTAATTTTCGGACAGAAAGTTTCAGATTTTTGCAATGTTACATAAATGGTAAAAAAGCTGTCCTGATATACAGTCTTGATATTTTAGTCAAAAGAGAGATCAGGGTCCAGAGTAACTGTTACGGCTTTCTTCTATATCCTCCTCTGACGAAGAGGTACACGCACAGGAAGCCTGGTGCGGGGAGCTGCTACCGGAGGACTGGAGTGTGGAGGTGGCACAGGATGGGCTAGACCGTGAAGGCGTACTGGAGATCTTGAGAGCAGTGTTGGCACAGGACGTGCAAGGCTAGGGATGTGTACAGGAGGCCTGGTACGTGAGGCTGGTACCAACTTCACCAGCCGACTAACACGCACCTCAGGACGAGTATGGAGCGCTAACCCAGGTGCCATCAAATCCCCGACACGTTCCGTCGGGCGAATTCCATGCAAAAAGCACCAACACAGCAACTCCCTCATTTCTCTCTCCTCCAATTTCCCCATTAACTCCTTCACGGTCTCTGTTTCGCTCACCTCCAACACCGGCTCTGGTTCGGGTCTCCTCCTAGGCTCCTCACGATAAACAGGGAGAGTTGGCTCAGGTCTGACTCCTGACTCTGCCACACTCTCCCTGAGCCCCCCCCCAAGAAATTTTGGGGCTGATTCTCAGGCTTCCTTCCGAGTCGCCGTGCTGCCTCCTCATTACAGCGCCTCTTTGCTCTCGCCGCCTCCAGTTCCTCTTTGGGGCGGCGATATTCTCCAGGCTGAGCCCAGGGTCCTTCTCCGTTTAGGATTTCCTCCCATGTCCAGAACTCCTTATAGCGCCTCTCCTCTTTGGGCTGCTCCTGCCTGTTGACACGCTGCTTGGTCCGTTGGTGTTGGGTGATTCTGTTACGGCTTTCTTCTATATCCTCCTCTGACGAAGAGGTAGAACAAGGATCGGACCAAAATGTGAGACGACTGTACAACCATCAAGATTAATTGTCAGTTTCAACAGAAGATCTCTTTGTTTCTTGGGACCTAGAACAAGCATCTCTGTTTTGTCTGAGTTTAAAAGTAGAAAGTTTGCAGCCATCCACTTCCTTATGTCTGAAACACATGCTTCTAGTGAGGGCAATTTTGGGGCTTCACCATGTTTCATTGAAATGTACAGCTGTGTGTCATCCGCATAGCAGTGAAAGTTAACATTATGTTTTCGAATGACATCACCAAGAGGTAAAATATATAGTGAAAACAATAGTGGTCCTAAAATGGAACCTTGTGGAACATCAAAATTTACAGTTTATTTGTCTGAGGACAAACTATCCACAGAGACAAACTGATATCTTTCCGACACATAAGATCTAAACCAGGCCAGAACTTGTCCGTGTAGACCAATTTGGCTTTCCAATCTCTCCAAAAGTGATCGATGGTATCAAAAGCAGCACTAAGGTCTCGGAGCACAAGGACAGATGCAGAGCCTCGGTCTGACGCCATTAAAACGTCATTTACCACCTTCACAAGTGCAGTCTCAGTGTTATGATGGGGTCTAAAACCAGACTGAAACATTTCTTATACATTGTTTGTCTTCTGGAAGGCAGTGAGTTGCTGCGCAACAGCCTTTTCTAAATATTTTGAGAGGAATGGAAGATTCGATATCGGCCAATAGTTTTTTAGATTTTCTGGTCAAGGTTTGGCTTTTTCAAGAGAGGCTTTATTACTGCCACTTTTAGTGATTTTGGTACACATCCGGTGGATAGAGAGCCGTTTATTATGTTAGACATAGGAGGGCCAAGCACAGGAAGCAGCTCTTTCAGTAGTTTAGTTGGAATAGGGTCCAGTATGCAGCTTGACGGTTTAGAGGCCATGATTAGTTTCATCATTGTGTCAAGAGATATAGTACTAAAACACTTGAGTGTCTCCCTTGATCCTAGGTCCTGGCAGAGTTGTGCAGAATCAGGACAACTGAGCTTTGGAGGAATACACAGATTTAAAGAGGAGTCCGTAATTTGCTTTCTAATGATCATGATCTTTTCCTCAAAGAAGTTCATGAATTTAATATTGCTGAAGTGAAAGCCATCCTCTCTTGGGGAATGCTGCTTATTAGTTAGCTTTGCGACAGTATCAAAAATACATTTGGGATTGTTCTAATTTTCTTCAATTAAGTTGGAAAAATAGGATGATCGAGCAGCAGTGAGGGCTCTTCGATACTGCACGGTACTGTCTTTCCAAGCTAGTTGGAAGACTTCCAGTTTGGTGTGGCGCCATTTCCGTTCCAATTTTCTGGAAGATTGCTTCAGAGCTCAGGTATTTTCTGTATACCAGGGAGCAAGTTTCTTATGATAAATGTTTTTAGTTTTTAGGGGTGTGACTGCATCTAGGGTATTATCAGTTAGGTGGTTAACTGATTTTTGTCCTCTGACGTCCTTGGTTAGGCAGAGGAGTCTGGAAGGGCATCAAGGAATCTTTGGGTTGTCTGAGAATTTATAGCACAACTTTTGATGATCTTTGGTTGGGGTCTGAGCAAATTATTTGTTGCGATTTGCAAACATAATCAAATGGTGGTCCGATAGTCCAGGATTATGAGGAAAAACATTAAGATCCACAACATTTATTCCATGGGACAAAACTAGGTCCAGAGTATGACTGTGGCAGTGAGTAGGTCCGGAGACATGTTGGACAAAACCCACTGAGTCGATGATGGCCCCCGAAAGCCTTTTGGAGTGGGTCTGTAGACTTTTCCATGTGAATATTCAAGTCACCAAAAAATGAGAATATTGTCTGCTATGACAACAAGGTCCGATAGGACTTCAGGGAACTCAGTGAGAAACGCTGAATATGGCCCAGGAGGCCTGTAAACAGTAGCTATAAAAAGTGATTGAGTACCATACAATACCATACAATACCATACCATACCATACCATACCATACCAATACCAATACAATGCTTACTTGAATATTGACAACAGAACCCAAACCATTTATACGTGAGTATACCCAAAGCCATGAAATGACACGCTTGATAAGACAGACAGGTGAAGGGGCTAAGACGGACAGGTGAGGGGGCTAAGACGGACAGGATAAGGGGGCTAAGACGGACAGGATAAGGGGCTAAGACGGACAGGTGAAGGGGCTAAGACGGACAGGTGAAGGGGCTAAGACGGACAGGTGTAGGGGGCTAAGACGGACAGGTGAAGGGGCTAAGACGAACCGATGAAGGGGCTAAGACAGACCGATGAAGGGGCTAAGACGGACAGGTGAAGGGACCAAAACGGACAGAATAAGGGGCTAAGACGGACAGGTGAAGGGGCCAAAACGGACAGGATAAGGGGCTAAGACGAACAGGTGAAGGGGCTAAGACGGGCAGGATAAGGGGCTAAGACGGACAGGTGAAGGGGCTAAGACGGACAGGTGAAGGGGCTAAGACGGACAGGTGACGGGGCTAAGACGGACAGGTGACGGGGCTAAGACGGACAGGTGAACGGGGCTAAGACGGACAGGTGACGGGGCTAAGACGGACAGGTGACGGGCTAAGACGGACAGGTGACGGGGCTAAGACGGACAGGTGACGGGGCTAAGACGGACAGGTGACGGGGCTAAGACAGACCGATGAAGGGGCTAAGACGGACAGGTGAAGGGGCCAAAACGGACAGGATAAGGGGCTAAGACGGACAGGTGAAGGGCCTAAGACGGACAGGATAAGGGGCTAAGACGGACAGGTGAAGGGGCTAAGACGGACAGGTAAAGGGGCTAAGATGGACAGGTGACGGGGCTAAGACGGACAGGTGACGGGGCTAAGACGGACAGGTGAAGGGGCTAAGACGGACAGGTGACGGGGCTAAGACGGACAGGTGAAGGGGCTAAGACGGACAGGTAAAGGGGCTAAGACGGACAAGTGACGGGGCTAAGACGGACAGGTGAAGGGGCTAAGACGGACAGGATAAGGGGCTAAGACGGACAGGTGAAGGGGCTAAGACGGACAGGTAAAGGGGCTAAGACGGACAGGTGACGGGGCTAAGACGGACAGGTGAAGGGGCTAAGACGGACAGGTGACGGGGCTAAGACGGACAGGTAAAGGGGCTAAGACGGACAGGTGAAGGGGCTAAGACGGACAGGTGAAGGGGCTAAGACGGACAGGATAAGGGGCTAAGACGGACAGGTGAAGGGGCTAAGACGGACAGGTAAAGGGGCTAAGACGGACAGGTGACGGGGCTAAGACGGACAGGTGACGGGGCTAAGACGGACAGGTGAAGGGGCTAAGACGGACAGGTGATGGGGCTAAGACGGACAGGTGAAGGGGCTAAGACGGACAGGTAAAGGGGCTAAGACGGACAGGTGAAGGGGCTAAGACGGACAGGTGAAGGGGCTAAGACGGACAGGTGAAGGGGCAAAGACGGACAGGTGAAGGGGCTAAGACGGACAGGTGAAAGGGCTAAGACGGACAGGTGAAGGGGCAAAGACAGACAGGTGAAGGGGTACACCCTTCTGTAAGTCGCTTTGGGCTAAAAGTGTCTGCAAAATGGCATGAGTCATTGCTCCTTCTTGATCAGGTGGGTTCTGTAAAACAGAATGTATTCTTACCTGTGAAATAACCATGATTATTAATCTGATTCCAGTTTGACATGGGCTTTGATAGCGGTGCGATCCGTGTCAGCTACCCGTTAGACTACGAGACCACACCATACTACCGATTAACGGTGAAGGCTACGGACACGCAGACTGGTGCAAGGTCGGAGGTCGATGTGGACATCGCCGTGTTGGACGTTAATGACAACCCTCCGCTTTTCCAGAACGTCTCATACTCCACCACACTGCCCGAGAACTCCATGATCGGCACTCCAGTATTACAGGTAGGTGTGTGTGTGTGTGTGTGTGCGTCTGTCTGTGTCTGTGTCTGTGTGTGTGTGTGTGTGTGTGTGTGTGTGTGTGTGTGTGTGTGTGTGTGTGTGTGTGTGTGTGTGTGTGTGTGTGCGTGTGTGTTTTGAACTACCCTTGGGTACCAAAAGTCCTCACAAGACCTGGAGGGGGTTACAGTGAGATTAGTAGGAGAACAGAGACCTGGAGGGGGTTACAGTGAGATTAGTAGGAGAACAGAGACCTGGAGGGGGTTACAGTGAGATTAGTAGGAGAACAGAGACCTGGAGGGGGTTACAGTGAGATTAGTAGGAGAACAGAGACCTGGAGGAGGGTTACAGTGAGATTAGTAGGAGAACAGAGACCTGGAGGGGGTTACAGTGAGATTAGTAGGAGAACAGAGACCTGGAGGGGGGGGGTACAGTGAGATTAGAAGGGGAACAGAGACATGGAGGGGGGTTACAGTGAGATGAGTAGGAGAACAGAGACCTGGAGGAGGTTACAGTGAGATTAGTAGGAGAACAGAGACCTGGAGGGGGGGGGGGGGTACAGTGAGATTAGTAGGAGAACAGAGACCTGGAGGGGGGTGGGGTTACAGTGAGATTAGTAGGAGATCAGAGACCTGGAGGAGGTTACAGTGAGATTAGTAGGAGAACAGAGACCTGGAGGGGGGGGGGGTACAGTGATATTAGTAGGGGAACAGAGACATGGAGGGGGTTACGGTGAGATTAGTAGGAGAACAGAGACCTGGAGGAGGGTTACAGTGAGATTAGTAGGAGAACAGAGACCTGGAGGGGGTTACAGTGAGATTAGTAGGAGAACAGAGACCTGGAGGGGGTCAGAGTGAGATTAGTAGGAGAACAGAGACCTGGAGGGGGTTACAGTGAGATTAGTAGGAGAACAGAGACCTGGAGGAGGTTACAGTGAGATTAGTAGGAGAACACAGACCTGGAGGAGGTTACAGTGAGATTAGTAGGAGAACAGAGACCTGGAGGGGGGGGGTTACAGTGAGATTAGTAGGAGAACAGAGACCTGGAGGAGGTTACAGTGAGATTAGTAGGAGAACAGAGACCTGGAGGGGGTTACAGTGAGATTAGTAGGAGAACAGAGACCTGGAGGGGGTTACAGTGAGATTAGTAGGAGAACAGAGACCTGGAGGAGGGTTGCAGTGAGATTAGTAGGAGAACAGAGACCTGGAGGGGGTTACAGTGAGATTAGTAGGAGAACAGAGACCTGGAGGAGGTTACAGTGAGATTAGTAGGAGAACAGAGACCTGGAGGAGGTTACAGTGAGACTAGTAGGAGAACAGAGACCTGGAGGGGGTCACAGTGAGATTAGTAGGAGAACAGAGACCTGGAGGGGGTTACAGTGAGATTAGTAGGAGAACAGAGACCTGGAGGAGGGTTACAGTGAGATTAGTAGGAGAACAGAGACCTGGAGGGGGGGGTTACAGTGAGATTAGTAGGAGAACAGAGACCTGGAGGAGGGTTACAGTGAGATTAGTAGGAGAACAGAGACCTGGAGGGGGTTACAGTGAGATTAGTAGGAGAACAGAGACCTGGAGGGGGGTTGCAGTGAGATTAGTAGGAGAACAGAGACCTGGAGGGGGTTACAGTGAGATTAGTAGGAGAACAGAGACCTGGAGGAGGGTTGCAGTGAGATTATTAGGAGAACAGATACCTGGAGGGGGTTACAGTGAGATTAGTAGGATAACAGAGACCTGGAGGGGGTTGCAGTGAGATTAGTAGGAGAACAGAGACCTGGAGGAGGTTGTAGTGAGATTAGTAGGAGAACAGAGACCTGGAGGAGGGTTGCAGTGAGATTAGTAGGAGAACAGAGACCTGGAGGAGGGTTGCAGTGAGATTAGTAGGAGAACAGAGACCTGGAGGAGGGTTGCAGTGAGATTAGTAGGAGAACAGAGACCTGGAGGAGGTTGTAGTGAGATTAGTAGGAGAACAGAGACCTGGAGGAGGGTTGCAGTGAGATTAGTAGGAGAACAGAGACCTGGAGGAGGGTTGCAGTGAGATTAGTAGGAGAACAGAGACCTGGAGGAGGTTGCAGTGAGATTAGTAGGAGAACAGAGACCTGGAGGGGGTTACAGTGAGATTAGTAGGAGAACAGAGACCTGGAGGGGGGGGGGGGGGGTACAGTGAGATTAGTAGGAGAACAGAGACCTGGAGGTGGTTACAGTAAGACTAGTAGGAGAACAGAGACCTGGAGGGGGGGGGGGGGTACAGTGAGATTAGTAGGAGAACAGAGACCTGGAGGGGGGTGGGGTTACAGTGAGATTAGTAGGAGATCAGAGACCTGGAGGGGGGGGGGGTTACAGTGAGATTAGTAGGAGAACAGAGACCTGGAGGGGGGGGGGGGGGTACAGTGATATTAGTAGGGGAACAGAGACATGGAGGGGGGTTACGGTGAGATTAGTAGGAGAACAGAGACCTGGAGGAGGGTTACAGTGAGATTAGTAGGAGAACAGAGACCTGGAGGGGGTTACAGTGAGATTAGTAGGAGAACAGAGACCTGGAGGGGGTCACAGTGAGATTAGTAGGAGAACAGAGACCTGGAGGGGGTTACAGTGAGATTAGTAGGAGAACAGAGACCTGGAGGAGGTTACAGTGAGATTAGTAGGAGAACACAGACCTGGAGGAGGTTACAGTGAGATTAGTAGGAGAAGAGAGACCTGGAGGGGGGGGGTTACAGTGAGATTAGTAGGAGAACAGAGACCTGAGGAGGTTACAGTGAGATTAGTAGGAGAACAGAGACCTGGAGGGGGTTACAGTGAGATTAGTAGGAGAACAGAGACCTGGAGGGGGTTACAGTGAGATTAGTAGGAGACAGAGACCTGGAGGAGGGTTGCAGTGAGATTAGTAGGAGAACAGAGACCTGGAGGGGGTTACAGTGAGATTAGTAGGAGAACAGAGACCTGGAGGAGGTTACAGTGAGATTAGTAGGAGAACAGAGACCTGGAGGAGGTTACAGTGAGACTAGTAGGAGAACAGAGACCTGGAGTGGGTCAGCAGTGAGATTAGTAGGAGAACAGAGACCTGGAGGGGGTTACAGTGAGATTAGTAGGAGAACAGAGACCTGGAGGAGGGTTACAGTGAGATTAGTAGGAGAACAGAGACCTGGAGGGGGGGGTTACAGTGAGATTAGTAGGAGAACAGAGACCTGGAGGAGGGTTACAGTGAGATTAGTAGGAGAACAGAGACCTGGAGGGGGTTACAGTGAGATTAGTAGGAGAACAGAGACCTGGAGGGGGGTTGCAGTGAGATTAGTAGGAGAACAGAGACCTGGAGGGGGTTACAGTGAGATTAGTAGGAGAACAGAGACCTGGAGGAGGGTTGCAGTGAGATTATTAGGAGAACAGATACCTGGAGGGGGTTACAGTGAGATTAGTAGGATAACAGAGACCTGGAGGGGGTTGCAGTGAGATTAGTAGGAGAACAGAGACCTGGAGGAGGTTGTAGTGAGATTAGTAGGAGAACAGAGACCTGGAGGAGGGTTGCAGTGAGATAGTAGGAGAACAGAGACCTGGAGGAGGGTTGCAGTGAGATTAGTAGGAGAACAGAGACCTGGAGGAGGTTTGCAGTGAGATTAGTAGGAGAACAGAGACCTGGAGGGGGTTACAGTGAGATTAGTAGGAGAACAGAGACCTGGAGGGGGGGGGAGTAACAGTGAGATTAGTAGGAGAAACAGAGACCTGGAGGGGGTTACAGTAAGACTAGTAGGAGAACAGAGACCTGTAGGGGGGGGGGGGGTACAGTGAGATTAGTAGGAGAACAGAGACCTGGAGGGGGTTACAGTGAGATTAGTAGGAGAACAGAGACCTGGAGGGGGTTACAGTGAGATTAGTAGGAGAACAGAGACCTGGAGGAGGGTTACAGTGAATTAGTAGGAGAAACAGAGACCTGGAGGAGGAGGGTACAGTGATATTAGAAGGGGAACAGAGACATGGAGGGGGTTACGTGAGATTAGTAGGAGAACAGAGACCTGGAGGGGGGGGTTACAGTGAGATTAGTAGGAGAACAGAGACCTGGAGGAGGGTTACAGTGAGATTAGTAGGAGAACAGAGACCTGGAGGGGGTTACAGTGAGATTTGTAGGAGAACAGAGACCTGAGGGGGGTTGCAGTGAGATAGTAGGAGAACAGAGACCTGGAGGGGGTTACAGTGAGATTAGTAGGAGAACAGAGACCTGGAGGAGGGTTGCAGTGAGAGTAGTAGGAGAACAGAGACCCTGGAGGGGGTTGCAGTGAGATTAGTAGGAGGAACAGAGACCTGGAGGAGGTTACAGTGAGATTAGTGGGAGAACAGAGACCTGGAGGAGGGTTGCAGTGAGATTAGTAGGAGAACAGAGACCTGGAGGAGGTTGTAGTGAGATTAGTAGGAGAACAGAGACCTGGAGGAGGGTTGCAGTGAGATTAGTAGGAGAACAGAGACCTGGAGGAGGGTTGCAGTGAGATTAGTAGGAGAAACAGAGACCTGGAGGAGGTTGGCAGTGAGATTAGTAGGAGAACAGAGACCTGGAGGGGGTTACAGTGAGATAGTAGGAGAACAGAGACCTGGAGGGGGGGGGGGTACAGTGAGATTAGTAGGAGAACAGAGACCTGGAGGTGGTTACAGTAAGACTAGTAGGAGAACAGAGACCTGGGAGGGGGGGGGTACAGTGAGATAGTAGGAGAACAGAGACCTGGAGGGGGGTGGGGTTACAGTGAGATTAGTAGGAGATCAGAGACCTGGAGGAGGTTACAGTGAGATTGTAGGAGAACAGAGACCTGGAGGGTGGGGGGGTGTGGGGGGGTTACAGTGAGATAGTAGGAGAAGAACAGAGACCTGGAGGGGGGGGGGGGTACAGTGATATATAGTAGGGAGCAGAGACATGGAGGGGGTTACGGTGAGATTAGTAGGAGAACAGAGACCTGGAGGAGGGTTACAGTGAGATTAGTAGGAGAACAGAGACCTGGAGGGGTTACAGTGAGATTAGTAGGAGAACAGAGACCTGGAGGGGGGTCCACAGTGAGATTAGTAGGAGAACAGCGACTGGAGGGGGTACAGTGAGATTAGTAAGAGAACAGAGACCCTGGAGGAGGGTTTACAGTGAGATTAGTAGGAGAACACAGGACTGGAGGAGGTACAGTGAGATTTAGTAGGAGAACAGAGACCTGGAGGGGGGGGGGTTTACAGTGAGATTAGTAGGAGAACAGAGACCTGGAGGAGGTTACAGTGAGATTAGTAGGAGAACAGAGACCTGGAAGGGGGTTACAGTGAGATTAGGTAGGAGAACAGAGACCTGGAGGGGGTTACAGTGAGATTAGTAGGAGAACAGAGACCTGGAGGAGGGTTGCAGTGAGATTAGTAGGAGAACAAGAGACCTGGCAGGGGGTTACAGTGAGATTAGTAGGAGAACAGAGACCTGGAGGAGGTTACAGTGAGATTAGTAGGAGAACAGAGACCTGGAGGAGGTTACAGTGAGACTAGTAGGAGAACAGAGACCTGGAGGGGGTCACAGTGAGATTAGTAGAGAACAGAGACCTGGAGGGGGTTACAGTGAGATTAGTAGGAGAACAGAGACCTGGAGGAGGGTTACAGTGAGATTAGTAGGAGAACAGAGACCTGGAGGGTGGGGGGTATACAGTTGAGATTAGTAGGAGAACAGAGACCTGGAGGAGGGTTACAGTAGATTAGTAGGAGAACGAGACCTGGAGGGGGTTACAGTGAGATTAGTAGGAGAACAGAGACCTGGAGGGGGGTTGCAGTGAGATTAGTAGGAGAACAGAGACCTGAGGGGGTTACCGTGAGATTAGTAGGAGAACAAAACCTGGAGGAGGGTTGCAGTGAGATTATTAGGAGAACAGATACCTGGAGGGGGTTACAGTGAGATTAGTAGGATAACAGAGACCTGGAGGGGGTTTGAAGTGAGATTAGTAGGAGAACAGAGACCTGGAGGAGGTGTAGTGAGATTAGTAGGAGAACAGAGACCTGGAGGAGGGTTGCAGTGAGATTAGTAGGAGAACAGAGACCTGGAGGAGGGTTGCAGTGAGATTAGTAGGAGAACAGAGACCTGGAGGAGGTTGCAGTGAGATTAGTAGGAGAACATAGACCTGGAGGGGTTACAGTGAGATTAGTAGGAGAACAGAGACCTGGAGGGGGGGGGGTACAGTTGATGATTAGTAGGAGAACAGAGACCTGGAGGGGGTTACAGTGACGATAGTAGGAGAACACGAGACCTGGAGGGGGGGGGTACAGTGAGATTAGTAGGAGAAACAGAGACCTGGAGGAGGGGTTACAGTGAGATTAGTAGGAGAACAGACAATGGAGGGGGTTACAGTGAGATTAGTAGGAGAACAGAGACCTGGAGGGGGTTGCAGTGAGATTAGTAGGATAAAGAGACCTGGAGGAGGGTACAGTGAGATTAGTAGGGAGAACAGAGGACCTGGAGGAGGGTGGCAGTGAGATTAGTAGGGAGAAACAGAGACCTGGAGGGGGATTGCAGTGAGGATGTGGAGTAGGAGAACAAGACCTGGAGGAGGTTACAGTTGAGATTAGTAGGAGGAACAGAGACCTGGAGGAGGGTTGCAGTGAGATAGGAGAACAGAGACCTGGAGGAGGTTGGTAGTGAGATTAGTAGGGATAACAGAGACCTGGAGGAGGGTTGCAGTGAGATTAGTAGGAGAACAGAGACCTGGAGGAGGTTACAGTGAGATTAGTAGGAGAACAGAGACCTGGAGGAGGTTGTAGTGAAGATTTAGTAGGAGAACAGAGACCTGGAGGAGGGTTGCAGTGAGATTAGTAGGAGAACAGTAGACCTGGAGGAGGGTTGCAGTGAGATAGTAGGAGAACATAGACCTGGAGGAGGTGTGCAGTGGATTAGTAGGAGAACAGAGACCTGGAGGGGGTTACAGTGAGATTAGTAGGAGAACAGAGACCTGGAGGGGGGGGGGTACAGTGAGATTAGTAGGAGAACAGAGACCTGGAGGTGGTTACAGTAGACTAGTAGGAGAACAGAGACCTGAGGGGGGGGGGGTACAGTGAGATTAGTAGGAGAACAGAGACCTGGAGGGGGGTGGGGTTACCGTGAGATTAGTAGGAGATCAGAGACCTGGAGGAGGTTACAGTGAGATCAGTAGGAGAACAGAGACCTGGAGGAGGGTTACAGTGAGATTAGTAGAGAACAGAGACCTGGAGGGGGTTACAGTGAGATTTGTAGGAGAACCGAGACCTGGAGGGGGGTTGCAGTTGAGATTAGTAGGGAGAACAGAGACCTGGAGGGGGTTACAGTGAGATTAGTAGGAGAACAGAGACCTGGAGGAGGGTTGCAGTGAGATTAGTAGGAGAACAGAGACCTGGAGGGGGGTTGCAGTGAGATTAGTAGGAGAACAGAGACCTGGAGGAGGTTACAGTGAGATTAGTAGGAGAACAGAGACCTGGAGGAGGGTTGCAGTGAGATTAGTAGGAGAACAGAGACCTGGAGGAGGTTGTAGTGAGATTAGTAGGAGAACAGAGACCTGGAGGAGGGTTGCAGTGAGATTAGTAGGAGAACAGAGACCTGGAGAGGTAGGATTGTAGGAGAACAGAGACCTGGAGGGGGTTGTAGTGAGATTAGTAGGAGAACAGAGACCTGGAGGAGGTTGCAGTGAGTACAGTGAGATTAGTAGGAGAACAGAGACCTGGAGGAGGGTTGCAGTGAGATTAGTAGGAGAACAGAGACCTGGAGGAGGTTGCAGTGAGATTAGTAGGAGAACAGAGACCTGGAGGGGGTTACAGTGAGATTAGTAGGAGAACAGAGACCTGGAGGGGGGGGTTACAGTGAGATTAGTAGGAGAACAGAGACCTGGAGGGGGTTACAGTGAGATAGTAGGAGAACAGAGACCTGGAGGGGGGGGGGGGTACAGTGAGATTAGTAGGAGAACAGAGACCTGGAGGGGGGGGGGTTACAGTGAGATTAGTAGGAGAACAGAGACCTGGAGGGGTTACAGTGAGATTAGTAGGAGAACAGAGACCTGGAGGGGGGGGGGGGGGGTTTACAGTGAGATTAGTAGGAGAACAGAGACCTGGAGGGGGGGGGGGGTACAGTGATATTAGTAGGGGAACAGAGACATGGAGGGGGTTACGGTGAGATTAGTAGGAGAACAGAGACCTGGAGGAGGGTTACAGTGAGATTAGTAGGAGAACAGAGACCTGGAGGGGGTTACAGTGAGATTAGTAGGAGAACAGAGACCTGGAGGGGTCACAGTGAGATTAGTAGGAGAACAGAGACCTGGAGGGGGTTACAGTGAGATTAGTAAGAGAACAGAGACCTGGAGGAGGTTACGTGAGAATTAGTAGGAGAACCAGACCTGGAGGAGGTTTACAGTGAGATTAGTAGGAGAACGAGACCTGGAGGGGGGGGTTACAGTGAGATTAGTAGAGAACAGAGACCTGGAGGAGGTTACAGTGAGATTAGTAGGAGAACAGAGACCTGGAGGGGGTTACCTTGAGATTAGTAGGAGAACAGAGACCTGGAGGGGGTTACAGTGAGATTAGTAGGAGAACAGAGACCTGGAGGAGGGTTGCAGTGAGATTAGTAGGAAGACAGAGACCTGGAGGGGGTTACAGTGAGATTAGTAGGAGAACAGAGACCTGGAGGAGGTTACAGTGAGATTAGTAGGAGAACAGAGACCTGGAGGGGGATACAGTGAGATTAGTAGGAGAACAGAGACCTGGAGGGGGTTACAGTGAGATTAGTAGGAGAACAGAGACCTGGAGGGGGTTACAGTGAGATTAGTAGGAGAACAGAGACCTGGAGGGGGTTACAGTGAGATTAGTAGGAGAACAGAGACCTGGAGGGGGGGGTTACAGTGAGATTAGTAGGAGAACAGAGACCTGGAGGGGGTTACAGTGAGATTAGTAGGAGAACAGAGACCTGGAGGGGGTTACAGTGAGATTAGTAGGAGAACAGAGACCTGGAGGGGGGTTGCAGTGAGATTAGTAGGAGAACAGAGACCTGGAGGGGGTTACAGTGAGATTAGTAGGAGAACAGAGACCTGGAGGAGGGTTACAGTGAGATTAGTAGGAGAACAGAGACCTGGAGGGGGTTACAGCAGTTGAGATTAGTAGTGAGACAGAGACCTGGAGGAGGTTGTAGTGAGATTAGTAGGAGAACAGAGACCTGGAGGAGGGTTGCAGTGAGATTAGTAGGAGAACAGAGACCTGGAGGAGGGTTGCAGTGAGATTAGTAGGAGAACAGAGACCTGGAGGAGGTTGCAGTGAGATTAGTAGGAGAACAGAGACCTGGAGGGGGTTACAGTGAGATTAGTAGGAGAACAGAGACCTGAGGGGGGGGGGAGTACAGTGAGATTAGTAGAGAACAGAGACCTGGAGGGGGTTACAGTAGACTAGTAGGAGAACAGAGACCTGTAGGGTGGGGGGGGGGTACAGTGAGATTAGTAGGATAACAGAGAACCTGGAGGGGGTTACAGTGAGATTAGTAGGAGAACAGAGACCTGAGGGGGTTACAGTGAGATTAGTAGGAGAACAGAGACCTGGAGGAGGGTTACAGTGAAATTAGTAGGAGAACAGAGACCTGGAGGAGGGGTACAGTGATATTAGAAGGGGAACAGAGACACGGAGGGGGTTACAGTGAGATTAGTAGGTGAACAGAGACCTGGAGGGGGGGGGTTACAGTGAGATTAGTAGGAGAACAGAGACCTGGAGGAGGTTACAGTGAGATTAGTAGGAGAACAGAGACCTGGAGGGGTTACAGTGAGATTTGTAGGAGAACAGAGACCTGGAGGGGGGTTGCAGTGAGATTAGTAGGAGAACAGAGACCTGGAGGGGGTTACAGTGAGATTAGTAGGAGAACAGAGACCTGGGAGGAGGGTTGCAGTGAGATTAGTAGGAGAACAGAGACCTGGAGGGGGTTGCAGTGAGATTAGTAGGAGAACAGAGACCTGGAGGAGGTTACAGTGAGATTAGTAGGAGAACAGAGACCTGGAGGAGGGTTGCAGTGAGATTAGTAGGAGAACAGAGACCTGGAGGAGGTTGTAGTGAGATTAGTAGGAGAACAGAGACCTGGAGGGGGTTGCAGTGAGATTAGTAGGAGAACAGAGACCTGGAGGGGGTTACAGTGAGATTAGTAGGAGAACAGAGACCTGGAGGGGGTTACAGTGAGATTAGTAGGAGAACAGAGACCTGGAGGGGGTTACAGTGAGATTAGTAGGAGAACAGAGACCTGGAGGGGGGGGGGGGTACAGTGGGAACAGAGATTACAGTGAGGAGAAGAGGAGAACAGAGAGGGGGGGGGGGGGTACAGTGATTAGTAGGGGAGAACAGAGACCTGGAGGGGGTTACGGTGAGATTAGTAGGAGAACAGAGACCTGGAGGGGGTTACAGTGAGATTAGTAGGAGAACAGAGACCTGGAGGGGGTTACAGTGAGATTAGTAGGAGAACAGAGACCTGGAGGGGGTCACAGTGAATTAGTAGGAGAACAGAGACCTGGAGGGTTTACAGTGAGATTAGTAGGAGAACAGAGACCTGGAGGAGGTTACAGTGAGATTAGTAGGAGAAACAGAGACCTGGAGGGGGTTACAGTGAGATTAGTAGGAGAACAGAGACCTGGAGGGGGGGGGGTTACAGTGAGATTAGTAGGAGAACAGAGACCTGGAGGGGTTACAGTGAGATTAGTAGGAGAACAGAGACCTGGAGGGGGTTACAGTGAGATTAGTAGGAGAACAGAGACCTGGAGGGGGTTACAGTGAGATTAGTAGGAGAACAGAGACCTGGAGGGGGGTTGCAGTGAGATTAGTAGGAGAACAGAGACCTGGAGGGGGTTACAGTGAGATTAGTAGGAGAACAGAGACCTGGAGGGGGTTACAGTGAGATTAGTAGGAGAACAGAGACCTGGAGGGGGTTACAGTGAGATTAGTAGGAGAACAGAGACCTGGAGGGGGTTACAGTGAGATTAGTAGGAGAACAGAGACCTGGAGGGGGTTACAGTGAGATTAGTAGGAGAACAGAGACCTGGAGGGGGTTACAGTGAGATTAGTAGGAGAACAGAGACCTGGAGGGGGGGGTTACAGTGAGATTAGTAGGAGAACAGAGACCTGGAGGGGGTTACAGTGAGATTAGTAGGAGAACAGAGACCTGGAGGGGGTTACAGTGAGATTAGTAGGAGAACAGAGACCTGGAGGGGGTTGCAGTGAGATTAGTAGGAGAACAGAGACCTGGAGGGGGTTACAGTGAGATTAGTAGGAGAACAGAGACCTGGAGGGGGTTACAGTGAGATTAGTAGGAGAACAGAGACCTGGAGGGGGTTACAGTGAGATTAGTAGGGAACAGAGACCTGGAGGGGGTTGCAGTGAGATTAGTAGGAGAACAGAGACCTGGAGGGTGTTGTAGTGAGATTAGTAGGAGAACAGAGACCTGGAGGGGGTTACAGTGAGATTAGTAGGAGAACAGAGACCTGGAGGGGGTTGCAGTGAGATTAGTAGGAGAACAGAGACCTGGAGGGGGGTTACAGTGAGATTAGTAGGAGAACAGAGACCTGGAGGGGGTTACAGTGAGATTAGTAGGAGAACAGAGACCTGGAGGGGTTACAGTGAGATTAGTAGGAGAACAGAGACCTGGAGGGGGTTACAGTGAGATTAGTAGGAGAACAGAGACCTGGAGGGGGGGTTACAGTGAGATTAGTAGGAGAACAGAGACCTGGAGGGGGTTACAGTGAGATTAGTAGGAGAACAGAGACCTGGAGGGGGGGGTTACAGTGAGATTAGTAGGAGAACAGAGACCTGGAGGGGGTTACAGTGAGATTAGTAGGAGAACAGAGACCTGGAGGGGGTTACAGTGAGATTAGTAGGAGAACAGAGACCTGGAGGGGGGTTACAGTGAGATTAGTAGGAGAACAGAGACCTGGAGGGGGTTACAGTGAGATTAGTAGGAGAACAGAGACCTGGAGGGGGTTACAGTGAGATTAGTAGGAGAACAGAGACCTGGAGGGGGGTTGCAGTGAGATTAGTAGGAGAACAGAGACCTGGAGGGGTTTACAGTGAGATTAGTAGGAGAACAGAGACCTGGAGGGGGTTACAGTGAGATTAGTAGGAGAACAGAGACCTGGAGGAGGTTGTAGTGAGATTAGTAGGAGAACAGAGACCTGGAGGGGGTTACAGTGAGATTAGTAGGAGAACAGAGACCTGGAGGGGGTTACAGTGAGATTAGTAGGAGAACAGAGACCTGGAGGGGGGTTACAGTGAGATTAGTAGGAGAACAGAGACCTGGAGGGGGTTACAGTGAGATTAGTAGGAGAACAGAGACCTGGAGGGGGGGTTACAGTGAGATTAGTAGGAGAACAGAGACCTGGAGGGGGTTACAGTGAGATTAGTAGGAGAACAGAGACCTGGAGGGGGTTACAGTGAGATTAGTAGGAGAACAGAGACCTGGAGGGGGTTACAGTGAGATTAGTAGGAGAACAGAGACCTGGAGGGGGTTACAGTGAGATTAGTAGGAGAACAGAGACCTGGAGGGGGTTACAGTGAGATTAGTAGGAGAACAGAGACCTGGAGGGGGTTACAGTGAGATTAGTAGGAGAACAGAGACCTGGAGGGGGTTACAGTGAGATTAGTAGGAGAACAGAGACCTGGAGGGGGGTTACAGTGAGATTAGTAGGAGAACAGAGACCTGGAGGGGGTTACAGTGAGATTAGTAGGAGAACAGAGACCTGGAGGGGGTTACAGTGAGATTAGTAGGAGAACAGAGACCTGGAGGGGGTTACAGTGAGATTAGTAGGAGAACAGAGACCTGGAGGGGGTTACAGTGAGATTAGTAGGAGAACAGAGACCTGGAGGGGGTTACAGTGAGATTAGTAGGAGAACAGAGACCTGGAGGGGGGGGGGGGGGTACAGTGAGATTAGTAGGAGAACAGAGACCTGGAGGGGGTTACAGTGAGATTAGTAGGAGAACAGAGACCTGGAGGGGGGGGGGGGGGGTACAGTGAGATTAGTAGGAGAACAGAGACCTGGAGGGGGGGGGTTACAGTGAGATTAGTAGGAGAACAGAGACCTGGAGGGGGTTACAGTGAGATTAGTAGGAGAACAGAGACCTGGGGGGGGGGGTTACAGTGAGATTAGTAGGAGAACAGAGACCTGGAGGGGGGGGGGTTACAGTGAGATTAGTAGGAGAACAGAGACCTGGGGGGGTTACGGTGAGATTAGTAGGAGAACAGAGACCTGGAGGGGGTTACAGTGAGATTAGTAGGAGAACAGAGACCTGGAGGGGGTTACAGTGAGATTAGTAGGAGAACAGAGACCTGGAGGGGGTTACAGTGAGATTAGTAGGAGAACAGAGACCTGGAGGGGGTTACAGTGAGATTAGTAGGAGAACAGAGACCTGGAGGGGGTTACAGTGAGATTAGTAGGAGAACAGAGACCTGGAGGGGGTTACAGTGAGATTAGTAGGAGAACAGAGACCTGGAGGGGGGGGGGGGTTACAGTGAGATTAGTAGGAGAACAGAGACCTGGAGGGGGTTACAGTGAGATTAGTAGGAGAACAGAGACCTGGAGGGGGTTACAGTGAGATTAGTAGGAGAACAGAGACCTGGAGGGGGTTACAGTGAGATTAGTAGGAGAACAGAGACCTGGAGGAGGGGGGGGGTTACAGTGAGATTAGTAGGAGAACAGAGACCTGGAGGGGGGGGTTACAGTGAGATTAGTAGGAGAACAGAGACCTGGAGGGGAGGTTACAGTGAGATTAGTAGGAGAACAGAGACCTGGAGGAGGGTTACAGTGAGATTAGTAGGAGAACAGAGACCTGGAGGGGGGGTCACAGTGAGATTAGTAGGAGAACAGAGACCTGGAGGGGGTTACAGTGAGATTAGTAGGAGAACAGAGACCTGGAGGGGGTTACAGTGAGATTAGTAGGAGAACAGAGACCTGGAGGGGGGGGTTACAGTGAGATTAGTAGGAGAACAGAGACCTGGAGGGGGTTACAGTGAGATTAGTAGGAGAACAGAGACCTGGAGGGGGTTACAGTGAGATTAGTAGGAGAACAGAGACCTGGAGGGGGTTTACAGTGAGATTAGTAGGAGAACAGAGACCTGGAGGGGTACAGTGAGATTAGTAGGAGAACAGGAGAACAGAGACCTGGAGGGGGTTACAGTGAGATTAGTAGGAGAACAGAGACCTGGAGGGGGTTACAGTGAGATTAGTAGGAGAACAGAGACCTGGAGGGGGTTACAGTGAGATTAGTAGGAGAACAGAGACCTGGAGGGGGGTTACAGTGAGATTAGTAGGAGAACAGAGACCTGGAGGGGGTTACAGTGAGATTAGTAGGAGAACAGAGACCTGGAGGGGGTTACAGTGAGATTAGTAGGAGAACAGAGACCTGGAGGGGGTTGCAGTGAGATTAGTAGGAGAACAGAGACCTGGAGGGGGGTTACAGTGAGATTAGTAGGAGAACAGAGACCTGGAGGGGGGTTACAGTGAGATTAGTAGGAGAACAGAGACCTGGAGGGGGTTACAGTGAATAGTAGGAGGAGAACAGAGACCTGGAGGGGGGTACAGTGAGATTAGTAGGAGAACAGAGACCTGGAGGGGGTTACAGTGAGATTAGTAGGAGAACAGAGACCTGGAGGGGGGTACAGTGAGATTAGTAGGAGAACAGAGACCTGGAGGGGGTTACGTGAGATAGTAGGAGAACAGAGACCTGGAGGGGGTTACAGTGAGATTAGTAGGAGAACAGAGACCTGGAGGGGGGTTACAGTGAGATTAGTAGGAGAACAGAGACCTGGAGGGGGTTACAGTGAGATTAGTAGGAGAACAGAGACCTGGAGGGGTTTACAGTGAGATTAGTAGGAGAACAGAGACCTGGAAGGGGTTGCACAGTGAGATTAGTAGGAGAACAGAGACCTTGAGGGGGTTTACAGTGAGATTAGTAGGAGAACAGAGACCTGGAGGGGGTTACAGTGAGATTAGTAGGAGAACAGAGACCTGGAGGGGGTGTAGTGAGATTAGTAGGAGAACAGAGACCTGGAGGGGGGTTACAGTGAGATTAGTAGGAGAACAGAGACCTGGAGGGGGTTACAGTGAGATTAGTAGGAGAACAGAGACCTGGAGGGGGTTACAGTGAGATTAGTAGGAGAACAGAGACCTGGAGGGGGTTACAGTGAGATTAGTAGGAGAACAGAGACCTGGAGGGGGGTTACAGTGAGATTAGTAGGAGAACAGAGACCTGGAGGGGGTTACAGTGAGATTAGTAGGAGAACAGAGACCTGGAGGGGGTTACAGTGAGATTAGTAGGAGAACAGAGACCTGGAGGGGGTTACAGTGAGATTAGTAGGAGAACAGAGACCTGGAGGGGGTTACAGTGAGATTAGTAGGAGAACAGAGACCTGGGGGGGTTACAGTGAGATTAGTAGGAGAACAGAGACCTGGAGGGGGTTGTAGTGAGATTAGTAGGAGAACAGAGACCTGGAGGGGGTTACAGTGAGATTAGTAGGAGAACAGAGACCTGGAGGGGGTTACAGTGAGATTAGTAGGAGAACAGAGACCTGGAGGGGGTTACAGTGAGATTAGTAGGAGAACAGAGACCTGGAGGGGGGTTACAGTGAGATTAGTAGGAGAACAGAGACCTGGAGGGGGGGGGGTTACAGTGAGATTAGTAGGAGAACAGAGACCTGGAGGGGTTACAGTGAGATTAGTAGGAGAACAGAGACCTGGAGGGGGGGGGGGTTACAGTGAGATTAGTAGGAGAACAGAGACCTGGAGGGGGGGGGGGGTTACAGTGAGATTAGTAGGAGAACAGAGACCTGGAGGGGGTTACAGTGAGATTAGTAGGAGAACAGAGACCTGGAGGGGGGGGGGGGTGGGGGGGGTACAGTGAGATTAGTAGGAGAACAGAGACCTGGGGGGGGGGGGGGGTACGGGGGGGACAGTGAGATTAGTAGGAGAACAGAGACCTGGAGGGGGTTACAGTGAGATTAGTAGGAGAACAGAGACCTGGAGGGGGTTACAGTGAGATTAGTAGGAGAACAGAGACCTGGAGGGGGTTACAGTGAGATTAGTAGGAGAACAGAGACCTGGAGGGGGTTACAGTGAGATTAGTAGGAGAACAGAGACCTGGAGGAGGGTTACAGTGAGATTAGTAGGAGAACAGAGACCTGGAGGAGGTTACAGTGAGATTAGTAGGAGGAGAACAGAGACCTGGAGGGGGGGGGTTACAGTGATGATAGTAGGAGAACAGAGACCTGGAGGAGGTTACAGTGAGATTAGTAGGAGAACAGAGACCTGGAGGGGGTTACAGTGAGATTAGTAGGAGAACAGAGACCTGGAGGGGGTTACAGTGAGATTGGTAGGAGAAACAGAGACCTGAGGAGGGTTTGCAGTGAGATTAGTAGGAGAACAGAGACCTGGAGGGGGTTACAGTGAGATTAGTAGGAGAACAGAGACCTGGAGGAGGTTACAGTTGAGATTAGTAGGAGAACAGAGACCTGGAGGAAGGATACAGTGAGACTAGTAGGAGAACAGAGACCTGGAGGGGGTCACCGTGAGATTAGTAGGAGAACAGAGACTGGAGGGGGTTACCGTGAGATTAGTAGAAGAACAGAGACCTGGAGGAGGGTTACAGTCGGATTAGTAGGAGGAGAACAGAGACCTGGAGGGGGGGGGTTACAGTGAGATTAGTAGGAGAACAGAGACCTGGAGGAGGGTTACAGTGAGATATTAGTAGGAGAACAGAGACCTGGAGGGGGTTACAGTGAGATTAGTAGGAGAACAGAGACCTGGAGGGGGGTTTTGCAGTGAGATTAGTAGGAGAACAGAGACCTGGAGGGGGTTACAGTGAGATTAGTAGGAGAACAGAAACCTGGAGGAGGGTTTGCAGTGAGATTATTAGGAGAACAGATACCTGGAGGGGGTTACAGTGAGATTAGTAGGATAACAGAGACCTGGAGGGGGTTGCAGTGAGATTAGTAGGAGAACAGAGACCTGGAGGAGGTTGTAGTGAGATTAGTAGGAGAACAGAGACCTGGAGGAGGGTTTGCAGTGAGATTAGTAGGAGAACAGAGACCTGGAGGAGGGTTGCAGTGAGATTAGTAGGAGAACAGAGACCTGGAGGAGGTTGCAGTGAGATTAGTAGGAGAACAGAGACCTGGAGGGGGTTACAGTGAGATTAGTAGGAGAACAGAGACCTGGAGGGGGGGGGGGAGTACAGTGAGATTAGTAGGAGAACAGAGACCTGGAGGGGGTTACAGTAAGACTAGTAGGAGAACAGAGACCTGTAGGGGGGGGGGGGGGGTACAGTGAGATTAGTAGGAGAACAGAGACCTGGAGGGGGTTACAGTGAGATTAGTAGGAGAACAGAGACCTGGAGGGGGTTACAGTGAGATTAGTAGGAGAACAGAGACCTGGAGGAGGGTTACAGTGAAATTAGTAGGAGAACAGAGACCTGGAGGAGGGGGTACAGTGATATTAGAAGGGGAACAGAGAACGGAGGGGGTTACAGTGAGATTAGTAGGTGAACAGAGACCTGGAGGGGGGGGTTACAGTGAGATTAGTAGGAGAACAGAGACCTGGAGGAGGTTACAGTGAGATTAGTAGGAGAACAGAGACCTGGAGGGGGTTACAGTGAGATTTGTAGGAGAACAGAGACCTGGAGGGGGGTTACAGTGAGATTAGTAGGAGAACAGAGACCTGGAGGAGGGTTGCAGTGAGATTAGTAGGAGAACAGAGACCTGGAGGGGGTTGCAGTGAGATTAGTAGGAGAACAGAGACCTGGAGGAGGTTACAGTGAGATTAGTAGGAGAACAGAGACCTGGAGGAGGTTGCAGTGAGATTAGTAGGAGAACAGAGACCTGGAGGGGGTTACAGTGAGATTAGTAGGAGAACAGAGACCTGGAGGGGGGGGGGGGGTACAGTGAGATTAGTAGGAGAACAGAGACCTGGAGGTGGTTACAGTAAGACTAGTAGGAGAACAGAGACCTGGAGGGGGGGGGGGGGGTACAGTGAGATTAGTAGGAGAACAGAGACCTGGAGGGGGGTGGGGTTACAGTGAGATTAGTAGGAGATCAGAGACCTGGAGGAGGTTACAGTGAGATTAGTAGGAGAACAGAGACCTGGAGGGGGGGGGGGGGTTACAGTGAGATTAGTAGGAGAACAGAGACCTGGAGGGGGGGGGGGTACAGTGATATTAGTAGGGGAACAGAGACATGGAGGGGGTTACGGTGAGATTAGTAGGAGAACAGAGACCTGGAGGAGGGTTACAGTGAGATTAGTAGGAGAACAGAGACCTGGAGGGGGTTACAGTGAGATTAGTAGGAGAACAGAGACCTGGAGGGGGTCACAGTGAGATTAGTAGGAGAACAGAGACCTGGAGGGGGTTACAGTGAGATTAGTAGGAGAACAGAGACCTGGAGGAGGTTACAGTGAGATTAGTAGGAGAACACAGACCTGGAGGAGGTTACAGTGAGATTAGTAGGAGAACAGAGACCTGGAGGGGGGGGGGGTTACAGTGAGATTAGTAGGAGAACAGAGACCTGGAGGAGGTTACAGTGAGATTAGTAGGAGAACAGAGACCTGGAGGGGGTTACAGTGAGATTAGTAGGAGAACAGAGACCTGGAGGGGGTTACAGTGAGATTAGTAGGAGAACAGTGACCTGGAGGAGGGTTTGCAGTGAGATTAGTAGGAGAACAGAGACCTGGAGGGGGTTACAGTGAGATTAGTAGGAGAACAGAGACCTGGAGGAGGTTACAGTGAGATTAGTAGGAGAACAGAGACCTGGAGGAGGTTACAGTGAGACTAGTAGGAGAACAGAGACCTGGAGGGGGTCACAGTGAGATTAGTAGGAGAACAGAGACCTGGAGGGGGTTACAGTGAGATTAGTAGGAGAACAGAGACCTGGAGGAGGGTTACAGTGAGATTAGTAGGAGAACAGAGACCTGGAGGGGGGGGTTACAGTGAGATTAGTAGGAGAACAGAGACCTGGAGGAGGGTTACAGTGAGATTAGTAGGAGAACAGAGACCTGGAGGGGGTTACAGTGAGATTAGTAGGAGAACAGAGACCTGGAGGGGGGTTGCAGTGAGATTAGTAGGAGAACAGAGACCTGGAGGGGGTTACAGTGAGATTAGTAGGAGAACAGAGACCTGGAGGAGGGTTGCAGTGAGATTATTAGGAGAACAGATACCTGGAGGGGGTTACAGTGAGATTAGTAGGATAACAGAGACCTGGAGGGGGTTGCAGTGAGATTAGTAGGAGAACAGAGACCTGGAGGAGGTTGTAGTGAGATTAGTAGGAGAACAGAGACCTGGAGGAGGGTTTGCAGTGAGATTAGTAGGAGAACAGAGACCTGGAGGAGGGTTGCAGTGAGATTAGTAGGAGAACAGAGACCTGGAGGAGGTTGCAGTGAGATTAGTAGGAGAACAGAGACCTGGAGGGGGGTTACAGTGAGATTAGTAGGAGAACAGAGACCTGGAGGGGGTTACAGTGAGATTAGTAGGAGAACAGAGACCTGGAGGAGGGTTACAGTGAAATTAGTAGGAGAACAGAGACCTGGAGGAGGGGGTACAGTGATATTAGAAGGGGAACAGAGACATGGAGGGGGTTACAGTGAGATTAGTAGGAGAACAGAGACCTGGAGGGGGGGGTTACAGTGAGATTAGTAGGAGAACAGAGACCTGGAGGAGGGTTACAGTGAGATTAGTAGGAGAACAGAGACCTGGAGGGGGTTACAGTGAGATTTGTAGGAGAACAGAGACCTGGAGGGGGGTTGCAGTGAGATTAGTAGGAGAACAGAGACCTGGAGGGGGTTACAGTGAGATTAGTAGGAGAACAGAGACCTGGAGGAGGGTTGCAGTGAGATTAGTAGGAGAACAGAGACCTGGAAGGGGTTGCAGTGAGATTAGTAGGAGAACAGAGACCTGGAGGAGGTTACAGTGAGATTAGTAGGAGAACAGAGACCTGGAGGAGGGTTGCAGTGAGATTAGTAGGAGAACAGAGACCTGGAGGAGGTTGTAGTGAGATTAGTAGGAGAACAGAGACCTGGAGGGGGTTACAGTGAGATTAGTAGGAGAACAGAGACCTGGAGGAGGGTTGCAGTGAGATTAGTAGGAGAACAGAGACCTGGAGGGGGTTGCAGTGAGATTAGTAGGAGAACAGAGACCTGGAGGAGGTTACAGTGAGATTAGTAGGAGAACAGAGACCTGGAGGAGGGTTGCAGTGAGATTAGTAGGAGAACAGAGACCTGGAGGAGGTTACAGTGAGATTAGTAGGAGAACAGAGACCTGGAGGAGGGTTTGCAGTGAGATTAGTAGGAGAACAGAGACCTGGAGGAGGTTGCAGTGAGATTAGTAGGAGAACAGAGACCTGGAGGGGGTTACAGTGAGATTAGTAGGAGAACAGAGACCTGGAGGGGGGGGGGGTACAGTGAGATTAGTAGGAGAACAGAGACCTGGAGGTGGTTACAGTAAGACTAGTAGGAGAACAGAGACCTGGAGGGGGGGGGGGGTACAGTGAGATTAGTAGGAGAACAGAGACCTGGAGGGGGTTACAGTGAGATTAGTAGGAGAACAGAGACCTGGAGGGGGTTACAGTGAGATTAGTAGGAGAACAGAGACCTGGACGAGGGTTACAGTGAAATTAGTAGGAGAACAGAGACCTGGAGGAGGTTTACAGTGATATTAGTAGGGGAACAGAGACATGGAGGGGGTTACAGTGAGATTAGTAGGAGAACAGAGACCTGAAGGGGGTTACAGTGAGATTAGTAGGAGAACAGAGACCTGGAGGGGGTTACAGTGAGATTAGTAGGAGAACAGAGACCTGAAGGGGGTTACAGTGAGATTAGTAGGAGAACAGAGACCTGGAGGGGGTTACAGTGAGATTAGTAGGAGAACAGAGACCTGGAGGAGGTTGTAGTGAGATTAGTAGGAGAACAGAGACCTGGAGGAGGTTACAGTGAGATTAGTAGGAGAACAGAGACCTGGAGGGGGTTACAGTGAGATTAGTAGGAGAACAGAGACCTGGAGGGGGTTACAGTGAGATTAGTAGGAGAACAGAGACCTGGAGGAGGTTGCGGTGAGATTAGTAGGAGAACAGAGACCTGGAGGAGGTTGTAGTGAGATTAGTAGGAGAACAGAGACCTGGAGGAGGGTTGCAGTGAGATTAGTAGGAGAACAGAGACCTGGAGGAGGGTTGCAGTGAGATTAGTAGGAGAACAGAGACCTGGAGGAGGTTGCAGTGAGATTAGTAGGAGAACAGAGACCTGGAGGAGGTTGCAGTGAGATTAGTAGGAGAACAGAGACCTGGAGGGGGTTACAGTGAGATTAGTAGGAGAAGTTAGACCTGGAGGGGGGTTTGCAGTGAGATTAGTAGGAGAACAGAGACCTGGAGGGGGTTACAGTGAGATTAGTAGGAGAACAGAGACCTGGAGGAGGGTTGCAGTGAGATTATTAGGAGAACAGATACCTGGAGGGGGTTACAGTGAGATTAGTAGGATAACAGAGACCTGGAGGGGGTTGCAGTGAGATTAGTAGGAGAACAGAGACCTGGAGGAGGTTGTAGTGAGATTAGTAGGAGAACAGAGACCTGGAGGAGGGTTGCAGTGAGATTAGTAGGAGAACAGAGACCTGGAGGAGGGTTGCAGTGAGATTAGTAGGAGAACAGAGACCTGGAGGAGGTTGCAGTGAGATTAGTAGGAGAACAGAGACCTGGAGGGGGTTACAGTGAGATTAGTATGAGAACAGAGACCTGGAGGGGGGGGGAGTACAGTAAGACTAGTAGGAGAACAGAGACTTGTAGGGGGGGGGGGGGGGGTACAGTGAGATTAGTAGGAGAACAGAGACCTGGAGGGGGTTACAGTGAGATTAGTAGGAGAACAGAGACCTGGAGGGGGTTACAGTGAGATTAGTAGGAGAACAGAGACCTGGAGGAGGGTTACAGTGAAATTAGTAGGAGAACAGAGACCTGGAAGGGGTACAGTGATATTAGAAGGGGAACAGAGACATGGAGGGGGTTACAGTGAGATTAGTAGGAGAACAGAGACCTGGAGGGGGGGGTTACAGTGAGATTAGTAGGAGAACAGAGACCTGGAGGAGGGTTACAGTGAGATTAGTAGGAGAACAGAGACCTGGAGGGGGTTACAGTGAGATTTGTAGGAGAACAGAGACCTGGAGGGGGGTTGCAGTGAGATTAGTAGGAGAACAGAGACCTGGAGGGGGTTACAGTGAGATTAGTAGGAGAACAGAGACCTGGAGGAGGGTTGCAGTGAGATTAGTAGGAGAACAGAGACCTGGAGGGGGTTGCAGTGAGATTAGTAGGAGAACAGAGACCTGGAGGAGGTTACAGTGAGATTAGTAGGAGAACAGAGACCTGGAGGAGGGTTGCAGTGAGATTAGTAGGAGAACAGAGACCTGGAGGAGGTTTGTAGTGAGATTAGTAGGAGAACAGAGACCTGGAGGAGGGTTGCAGTGAGATTAGTAGGAGAACAGAGACCTGGAGGAGGGTTGCAGTGAGATTAGTAGGAGAACAGAGACCTGGAGGAGGTTGCAGTGAGATTAGTAGGAGAACAGAGACCTGGAGGGGGTTACAGTGAGATTAGTAGGAGAACAGAGACCTGGAGGGGGGGGGGGGTACAGTGAGATTAGTAGGAGAACAGAGACCTGGAGGTGGTTACAGTAAGACTAGTAGGAGAACAGAGACCTGGAGGGGGGGGGGGTACAGTGAGATTAGTAGGAGAACAGAGACCTGGAGGGGGTTACAGTGAGATTAGTAGGAGAACAGAGACCTGGAGGGCGTTACAGTGAGATTAGTAGGAGAACAGAGACCTGGACGAGGGTTACAGTGAAATTAGTAGGAGAACAGAGACCTGGAGGAGGTTTACAGTGATATTAGTAGGGGAACAGAGACATGGAGGGGGTTACAGTGAGATTAGTAGGAGAACAGAGACCTGAAGGGGGTTACAGTGAGATTAGTAGGAGAACAGAGACCTGGAGGGGGTTACAGTGAGATTAGTAGGAGAACAGAGACCTGGAGGGGGTTACAGTGAGATTAGTAGGAGAACAGAGACCTGGAGGAGGTTACAGTGAGATTAGTAGGAGAACAGAGACCTGGAGGAGGTTGTAGTGAGATTAGTAGGAGAACAGAGACCTGGAGGAGGTTACAGTGAGATTAGTAGGAGAACAGAGACCTGGAGGGGTTACAGTGAGATTAGTAGGAGAACAGAGACCTGGAGGGGGTTACAGTGAGATTAGTAGGAGAACAGAGACCTGGAGGAGGTTGCGGTGAGATTAGTAGGAGAACAGAGACCTGGAGGAGGTTGTAGTGAGATTAGTAGGAGAACAGAGACCCGGAGGAGGGTTGCAGTGAGATTAGTAGGAGAACAGAGACCTGGAGGAGGGTTGCAGTGAGATTAGTAGGAGAACAGAGACCTGGAGGAGGTTGCAGTGAGATTAGTAGGAGAACAGAGACCTGGAGGAGGTTGCAGTGAGATTAGTAGGAGAACAGAGACCTGGAGGGGGTTACAGTGAGATTAGTAGGAGAACAGAGACCTGGAGGGGGTTACAGTGAGATTAGTAGGAGAACAGAGACCTGGAGGAGGGTTGCAGTGAGATTAGTAGGAGAACAGAGAACTGGAGGAGATTGCAGTGAGATTAGTAGGAGAACAGAGACCTGGAGGAGGTTGCAGTGAGATTAGTAGGAGAACAAATATTTAAATTAGAAATGTAGGACAAGACACACATCACGACAAGAGAGACAACACTACATAAAGAGATACATACTAAGACAACAACACAGCACGGTAGTAACACAACATGACAACAACATGGTAGCAACACACCATGGTAGCAGCACAAAACATGGTAGAAACATTATTGGGTACAGTCAACAGCACAAAGGGCAAGAAGGTAGAGACAACAATACATTACGCAAAGCAGCTACAACTGTCAGTAAGAATGTCCATGATTGAGTCGTTGACTGAATAATAAAGATGAGGTAACCTTTACTCTTCTGCCTTGTGAGTGGGAGGGGGCTGGGAAAGTGGGAGGGGACTGGGAAAGTGGGAGGGGGCTGGGAAAGTGGAAGGGGACCGGGAAAGTGGGAGGGGACCGGGGAAGTGGGAGGGGACTGGGAAAGTGGGAGGGGACTGGGAAAGTGGGAGGGGACTGGGAAAGTGGGAGGGGACTGAGAAAGTGGGAGGGGACTGGGAAAGTGGGAGGGGACCGGGAAAAGATGAGGTCAAGCGTATTGCCTGCTTTAGGAGTGGGAGGGGACTGGAAAAAGTTGAGGTCAAGCGTATTGCCTGCCTTGTGAGTGGGAGGGGACTGGGAAAAGGTGAGGTCAAGCGTATTGCCTGCCTTGTGAGTGGGAGGGGACTGGGAAAAGGTGAGGTCAAGCGTATTGCCTGTCTTGTGTGTGGGAGGGGACTGGGAAAAGGTGAGGTCAAGCGTATTGCCTGCCATGTGTGTGGGAGGGGACTGGGAAAAGGTGAGGTCAAGCATATTGCCTGCCTTGTGTGTGGGAGGGGACTGGGAAAAGGTGAGGTCAAGCGTATTGCCTGTCTTGTGTGTGGGAGGGGACTGGGAAAAGGTGAGGTCAAGTATATTGCCTGTCTTGTGTGTGGGAGGGGACTGGGAAAAGGTGAGGTCAAGCATATTACCTGCCTTGTGAGTGGGAGGGGACTGGGAAAAGATGAGGTGAAAAGAGGCAAGGATGGGAAAGAGAGAGTTGGAAAGAAATTAATCGAAGGCAGACTTCAGGAGGTTGAAGAACGCTGAGCCATCGTCAAGGAAATAAGCTTACCAAGGTGTCAAGTTCATTGAGGAAGTCTCTAAGGGCTGGTGGGTGATAGATGACAACAACTGAAACAGGAAACCACTGAATGTAATGATATAAATACATCTGACCCAGGTCGGCTTGATGTGTCAGTGAATCAATAACAATAACGTTGAGCGTTTGAGGACCAATTTGACTACATATATCTCTTCCCCCAGGTGTTGGCGTTGGACAGTGACTCAGAGCGTAACTCGTTGGTTCGTTACCAGATCCTGTCAGACATCTACAACAGTACCGACTTCTTCCACATCGATAGCAGCAGCGGACTGATCCTCACCGCACGCACACTCGACTACGAAACCATGCAACAATACACCTTCATCATCAGGGCAACCGACAGCGGCGACCCTGCCCTGAGCAGCGAGGTCAATGTCATGGTTTTGGTTACAGACACCAACGACAACCCTCCTTCCTTCAGCCAATCGCTGTACGAAGTGTACTTAAGCGAGCTGGCCCCCAGGGGACAGTTTGTGACCTGCGTCCAAGCCTCTGACGCTGACAGCTGTGATGCAAATAGACTCAGGTATAAGGCTACAAAAAATATTACAATACAGTTGACCACCCAGCAAACAGGGGACGTCCTAAGGACGTCCAGGGGACTATGACACAATCCCCTGACGTTCTGAGGATGTCCAAACGACAAATTTGTTTGTTTGTAGGGTAGTTTGATAGGTATTTTGTCTTTCCAAATCTGTGGCGCAGGGACACCCAGGAGTATTAATACTACCAATCTGGGGCACAGGGACCGCCAGGAGTATTAATACTACCAATGTGGGGCACAGGGCCCCCAGGAGTATTAATACTACCAAGTGGGGGAGCAGGGACCCCCGGGAGTATTAATACTACCAATCTGGGGAGCAGGGACCCCCGGGAGTATTAATACGACCAGTTTGGGGAGCAGGTACCCCCGGGAGTATTAATACGACCAGTTTGGGGAGCAGGGACCCCCGGGAGTATTAATACGACGAGTTTGGGGAGCAGGGACCCCTGGGGGTATTACTACTATCAGTTTGGGGCGCAGGGACCCCCGGGGGTATTACTACTATCAGTTTGGGGCGCAGGGACCCCCGGGGTTATTACTACTATCAGTTTGGGGCGCAGGGACCCCTGGGAGTATTAATACTACCAATGAGGGGTGCAGGGACCCCCAGGATTATTAATCTGGTCTGTGTTCTCCTGGTCTGTGTTCTCCTGTTCTATCTCCCTCTGTGTCCTCCTGGTCTGGGTCCTCCTGGTCTGTCTCCTCCAGGTCTGTCTCCTCCTTGTCTGTGTCCTCCTGGTCTGTGTTCTCCTGGTCTATCTCCTACTGGTCTGTGTTCTCCTGGTCTGTGTCCTCCTGGTCTGTCTCCTCCTGGTCTGTCTCCTCATGGTCTGTGTTCTCCTGGTCTGTGTTATCCTGGTCTGTGTTCTCCTCGTCTGTGTCCTCCTGGTCTGTGTTCTCCTGGTCTGTGTCCTCCTGGTCTGTCTTCTCCTGGTCTGTGTTCTGGTCTATCTCCTCCTGGTCTGTGTTCTCCTGGTCTATCTCCTACTGGTCTGTGTCCTCCTGGTCTGTGTCCTCCTGGTCTGTCTCCTCCAGGTCTGTCTCCTCATGGTCTGTGTTCTCCTGGTCTGTGTTATCCTGGTCTGTGTTCTCCTCGTCTGTGTCCTCCTGGTCTGTGTTCTCCTGGTCTGTGTCCTCCTGGTCTGTGTCCTCCTGGTCTGTCTTCTCCTGGTCTGTGTTCTGGTCTATCTCCTCCTGGTCTGTGTCCTCCTGGTCTGTGTCCTCCTGGTCTGTCTTCTCCTGGTCTGTGTTCTGGTCTATCTCCTCCTGGTCTGTGTCCTCCTGGTCTGTGTTATCCTGGTCTGTGTTCTCCTCATCTGTGTCCTCCTGGTCTGTGTTCTCCTGGTCTGTGTCCTCCTGGTCTGTCTTCTCCTGGTCTGTGTTCTGGTCTATCTCCTCCTGGTCTGTGTCCTCCTGGTCTGTGTCCTCCTGGTCTGTCTTCTCCTGGTCTGTGTTCTGGTCTATCTCCTCCTGGTCTGTGTTATCCTGGTCTGTGTTCTCCTCGTCTGTGTCCTCCTGGTCTGTGTTCTCCTGCTCCTAATTGAATGAATACATCTCTTGATGCTCCTGGACACATTATCAGTGATGTAACCTGGGGTCATAGGGTGTTTTGGGTCTTATAACATCAGACGCCCTCGCCCAGGTTTCCCACCCGAGGTTGATCAGACACCGACTTGTGTCCAGGTGGCATTATGCTGCTTCCCATGGATCTCCTCTCTTGATCCAGGGGTATCTTGAGGCTTTTTCAGCTGCCTCGATGGTGCTGCCGATGGCTCTCCTCCTCTTCGCTCCATTGATGCCGGGTATGTTGGCGGCTCTGTAGAAGGATTGCCCAGCAAAACCTTCCACCTTCCAACCCTGCTTCCGGCAGTCAATGAGCAGTCCCTCGTATTTGCCATCATTGTCTCATATGCCTCCTCCAGACAAACTTTCCAAGGCACTGTCAGCTCCAGAATAATGATGGTCTTTGTGGACTCTGAGACCAAGGTGATGGTCTGGTCTCAGGGTTGTCTTGACAATATCAATCAACTGTATTTATAAAAACCCTTTTTTTTACATCAGCCGATGTCACAAAGTGCTGAGAATATTCTGTGTGAAGTCAAGCTGTTTCTCCAGGTCTGCTGTTACCTGACAGAGCAGTAGCTAGGATCCCTGCTGGTGGTTTGGATTCTAAGCCTGGCTTCTCTCCAGCTCGAACGACAGTGATTCCTGTGCAGATTGCTTCAGATTGCTTCTGATTCTAGTGCAGATTGCTTATTTCTTGTAGCCGATTGCTGTGCAGTGTATCTTGTCCAGTGGTCTTGAGAACCTTGTCCTGGCGCCAGCAATAACAGCCCCCTCCCAGAGCTTTAGGACAACAACCTAAAATGTGCTCCAGTGTCCCTGTCTTGGGGCGTAGCGGGCATGCACTTTCCCCACAGCAGAACAGGTTTGGTGAGCTGGGTAGGACATCATGCACTCCCTGGATCAGGAACTTAATGCGGTGTGGTTCTGCCTGCCAGAGGTCAGTCCACAAGACTTTCCTGTCCACCGCCTGCTCTCACCTCATCTAGTCTCACTTGCTGTCTCATTCCTCTCCTCTTCCACAGCTGTTATCACCTCCTCCTGAACCAACCTGCTTCTCTCCTTCCCCTTGGGAGTGTCGTAAAGAAGGTTCCCAGAGAAGGTTCCCAGACCGGCTCTTCCCTTAGTCAATGCTCCAACCAGAACACTGTGGTGCAGCCGAGACTCAGCCTGTAGCACGTCTTCCTCTGCTCTCTACTTCCACCCTGTATTGACCACTATCCTCCCTTAGCCCACCTTTGGGTCACTCCACTCCCTGTAATGTATCACTTCCCTGGCCCGAGTCACCTTGATCTTTCAGGGACTTCAGCAGCTGTTTGTTGCTGTTCCCATAGAGGGTGATGCTGCTCAGTCTCCTAGGCAATCCAAATCAAATCAAATCAAATCAAATTTTATTTGTCACATACACATGGTTAGCAGATGTTAATGCGAGTGTAGCGAAATGCTTGTGCTTCTAGTTCGACAATGCAGTAATAACCAACAAGTAATCTAACTAACAATTCCAAAAAAAACTACTGTCTTATACACAGTGTAAGGGGATAAGGAATATGTACATAAGGATATATGAATGAGTGATGGTACAGAGCAGCATAGGCAAGATACAGTAGATGATATCGAGTACAGTATAACATATGAGATGAGTATGTAAACAAAGTGGCATAGTTAAAGTGGCTAGTGATACATGTATTACATAAGGATGCAGTCGATGATATAGAGTACAGTATATACGTATGCATATGAGATGAATAATGTAGGGTAAGTAACATTATATAAGGTAGCATTGTTTAAAGTGGCTAGTGATATATTTACATCATTTCCCATCAATTCCCATTATTAAAGTGGCTGGAGTTGAGTCAGTGTCATTGACAGTGTGTTGGCAGCAGCCACTCAATGTTAGTGGTGGCTGTTTAACAGTCTGATGGCCTTGAGATAGAAGCTGTTTTTCAGTCTCTCGGTCCCAGCTTTGATGCACCTGTACTGACCTCGCCTTCTGGATGACAGCGGGGTGAACAGGCAGTGGCTCGGGTGGTTGATGTCCTTGATGATCTTTATGGCCTTCCTGTAGCATCGGGTGGTGTAGGTGTCCTGGAGGGCAGGTAGTTTGCCCCCGGTGATGCGTTGTGCAGACCTCACTACCCTCTGGAGAGCCTTACGGTTGAGGGCGGTGCAGTTGCCATACCAGGCGGTGATACAGCCCGCCAGGATGCTCTCGATTGTGCATCTGTAGAAGTTTGTGAGTGCTTTTGGTGACAACCCGAATTTCTTCAGCCTCCTGAGGTTGAAGAGGCGCTGCTGCGCCTTCTTCACGATGCTGTCTGTGTGAGTGGACCAGTTCAGTTTGTCTGTGATGTGTATGCCAAGGAACTTAAAACTTGCTACCCTCTCCACTACTGTTCCATCGATGTGGATAGGGGGGTGTTCCCTCTGCTGTTTCCTGAAGTCCACAATCTCCTTAGTCCAATCCCAGCCACCTTCAGAGATAGCTGTTGACCTTCCTCTCCAATTCCTTGAGGAAGACTGGAGACAGGAAAGTCGTAGATTAATAGACTATCCTCGGGAGGATGCCATGCTGATACAGCCACGCCTTGAACTTGCCAAACTTGCCAGACAGTCCTGACTGATCAACTGCTCTCAGCCAGCTCTCCAGTTCAAGTACTTTTGGGATGGCCTCCCTTTAGCACCGATGTGTTCGATGTAGCCATTCTTAGAGAGTAAATCTACAAGTCACCTCGCTACAATGCTGAAGAAAATCGTTCCTTCAACACTTAGCAATGTGATCCTGAACTGGCCGATTCTCTTGGACTCTTCTTCCTTTGAGATCCAAAATCTTTTGGCGAATCTCCACTGTTGTGGAATCAAATCTCAACCTTTCCTCTCCTCCAGATGACCTTCGGGATCTTCCAGAGCCGCTTGAGTAACAGAGGGCTGTACATGTAGACCTTGTACGCTTAAGAGAGCTATCCATAGCTCTCTTAAGGTTGGTCGTTACTCCTGACTGGCCTCCTTGTCCTGAATTCTTGAGGACTCTTCAGTTTGATCTTGTGGATTTTGACATGTCTCTAGTTCACCGTGATGTACGGTGTTCTGGCAGGCCTCTGCTCTACTGCCCCAAACCTTTCCACTACTATGCTGACTAAGAATGCAGTATCACTTTACTTGACCCCTAGGTCATAACACGTTATAACACTAGTCATAACCATATCATAATAACTCACCTGTTGTGAAATATATTGTTATTTTATGGTTGGTTATGAAACCTACATAAGAGTGTCAAAACTCAAATTTAGTCCGTTGTTGTAATGAATTCTTTAGTCATGTTTTTTTCCCCAGCATATTTTAAATAAGATGTAGAAAATGCACGTTATGACACTGTCATGAAGCATTATGACCATCCTAATCATATAAACCAGATAGGCCAATCACGTACGTGTCCTTATATCAGTCATCAGTCACATAGAGGGTGTCTTGTCCTGCTCCTGAAATCTGCTCCTACATCCATCCCAGTCATCAGTCACATAGAGGGTGTCTTGTGCTGCTCCTGAAATCTGCTCCTACATAGTAGAGTAATCTGCTCCTACATATCATCAGCAACAGAGCACTGGGGTAGCTGCATGTCTGACGTAAATGTACGCAATTACAATGAGACTTTAATATGGTCAACTTGAGAAATGTTTATATAACATAAACAAGTAGGCTATGGAGTAATTGAATGTTTTACCTTGTGTTGTAGGTTTTGTGAGTTGTGACACTCTTATGTAGGTATCATAACCAGCCATACAATAACTACTGTTGTAGGTTATGTGGGTTGTGACACTCTTATGTAGGTATCATAACCAGCCATACAATAACTACTGTTGTAGGTTATGTGGGTTGTGACACTCTTATGTAGGTATCATAACCAGCCATACAATAACTACT
>NC_034202.2:46464243-46519243 GCF_002021735.2 Oncorhynchus kisutch | reverse complement strand
GATGAATATGATTTTCCCAGGTCAATGTGTATGTGTTGGGAGCAAACCTCTACAGTCCAGTTTTCAGTCAGAGGTTCTACCTGGCGGAGACCAGAGAGAACGCACCTGCTGGATCCAGAGTCATACAGGTGAGAGGTAACACTGACACTAACCTCTACAGGTGAAAGCTAACACTGACACTAACTTCTATAGGTGAGAGGTAACACTGACACTAACTTCTACAGGTGAGAGCTAACACTGACACTAACTTCTACAGGTAAGAGCTAACACTGACACTAACTTCTACAGGTGAGAGGTAACACTGACACTAACTTCTACAGGTAAGAGCTAACACTGACACTAACTTCTACAGGTGAGAGGTAACACTGACACTAACTTCTACAGGTGAGAGCTAACACTGACACTAACCTCTACAGGTGAGAGGTAACACTGACACTAACTTCTACAGGTGAGAGGTAACACTGACACTAACTTCTACAGGTGAGAGGTAACACTGACACTAACTTCTACAGGTAAGAGCTAACACTGACACTAACTTCTACAGGTGAGAGGTAACACTGACACTAACTTCTACAGGTGAGAGCTAACACTGACACTAACTTCTACAGGTGAGAGGTAACACTGACACTAACTTCTACAGGTGAGAGGTAACACTGACACTAACTTCTACAGGTGAGAGGTAACACTGACACTAACTTCTACAGATGAGAGGTAACACTGACACTAACTTCTACAGGTGAGAGGTAACACTGACACTAACCTCTACAGGTGAGAGGTAACACTGACACTAACTTCTACAGGTGAGAGGTAACACTGACACTAACCTCTACAGGTGAGAGGTAACACCGACACTAACTTCTACAGGTGAGAGGTAACACTGACACTAACTTCTACAGGTGAGAGCTAACACTGACACTAACTTCTACAGGTGAGAGGTAACACTGACACTAACCTCTACAGGTGAGAGCTAACACTGACACTAACTTCTACAGGTGAGAGCTAACACTGACACTAACTTCTACAGGTGAGAGCTAACACTGACACTAACTTCTACAGGTGAGAGGTAACACTGACACTAACTTCTACAGGTGAGAGGTAACACTGACACTAACCTCTACAGGTGAGAGCTAACCTGCATGCATACTTTAGAATTCAAATATCTGACAGGATTTCTTTATAAACTGTATGTATGATGATAACTGCTGGTGTGTTCTTGTTTGAGTTAAGAATTCAAATGAAAGAGATGATCACAGAACTATAATCTAGTGTTGATTGTGTCAATACTAATCAATCAATAAACCAACCAGCCAACCGACTAATCAATCAATAAATCATGATTCTCCCTCCAGGTGCGTGCTACGGATGAGGACTCAGGTCTGTTTGGTCAGGTGACCTTCACGTTCATCAACGACTTGGGGAAGAGTAAATTCAGCATCGACGCTAAAGGCCTCATCACCACCGCACAGAAACTAGACCGTGAAAACCCTAGCAACAAGGACATAGTCCTCACCGTCATGGCCCTTGACGGAGGAGGTACAGAGAGGGGGAGGGTATGTGTTTGGGGGGAGGGGCGGGTGTATGTTTGGGGGGAGGGGGGTGTATGTTTGTGTGTTTGTTTGTTTGTGAAATGCCAGTATAGTTTTGAATGGTCCTTCGAGCCGAGTGGTTTCATCAATCATCAGTAGAGCATCAATGATCAAAGTATCAATAACACATTCAGCATCCATAACATAACACTGTTACTATCATGTCTATAACACTGTTACTATCATGTCCATAACACTGTTACTATCATGTCTACAACACTGTTACTATCATGTCTACAAGACTGTTACTATCATGTCTACAACACTGTTACTATCATGTCTACAACACTGTTACTATCATGTCTACAACAATGTTACTATCATGTCTACAACACTGTTACTATCATGTCTACTACACTGTTACTATCATGTCTACTACACTGTTACTATCATGTCTATAACACGGTTACTATCATGTCTATAACACTGTTACTATCATGTCTACAACACTTACTATCATGTCTATAACACTGTTACTATCATGTCCATAACACTGTTACTATCATGTCTATAACACTGTTACTATCATGTCTACAACACTGCTACTATCATGTCTATAACACTGTTACTATCATGTCTACAACACTGTTACTATCATGTCTACAACACTGTTACTATCATGTCTACAACAATGTTACTGTCATGTCTACAACACTGTTACTATCATGTCTACTACACTGTTACTATCATGTCTACTACACTGTTACTATCATGTCTATAACACTGTTACTATCATGTCTATAACACTGTTACTATCATGTCTACAACACTGTTACTATCATGTCTACTACACTGTTATTATCATGTCTTTAACACTGTTACTATCATGTCTATAACACTGTTACTATCATGTCTATAACACTGTTACGATCATGTCTATAACACTGTTACTATCATGTCTATAACACTGTTACTATCATGTCTACAACACTGTTACTATCATGTCTATAACATAACACTGTTACTATCATGTCTATAACACTGTTACTATCATGTCTACAACACTGTTACTATCATGTCTACAACACTGTTACTATCATGTCTATAACACTGTTACTATCATGTCTACAACACTGTTACTATCATGTCTACAAGACTGTTACTATCATGTATATAACACTGTTACTATCATGTCTACAACACTGTTACTATCATGTCTATAACACTGTTACTATCATGTCTACAACAATGTTACTGTCATGTCTACAACACTGTTACTATCATGTCTACAACATAACACTGTTACTATCATGTCTATAACACTGTTACTATCATGTCTATAACACTGTTACTATCATTTCTATAACACTGTTACTATCATGTCTACAACACTGTTACTATCATGTCTATAACACTGTTACTATCATGTCCATAACACTGTTACTATCATGTCTACTACACTGTTATTATCATGTCTATAACACTGTTACTATCATGTCTACAACATAACACTGTTACTATCATGTCTATAACACTGTTACTATCATGTCTATAACACTGTTACTATCATGTCTACAACATAACACTGTTACTATCATGTCTACTACACTGTTATTATCATGTCTATAACACTGCTACTATCATGTCTACTACATAACACTGTCACTATCATGTTTGCCAGGTCGTGCAGCATTCTGTACAGTCCGTGTTGTGTTGACTGATGAGAATGACAACGCCCCTCGGTTCAGGGCGGTGGAGTATCGTATGAGCATCAAGTCCAATGTGGCTAAAGGATCCTTGGTTACCCAGATCCAGGCCTCAGACCTTGACGCTGGACCCAATGGACGGGTCATCTATTCCCTGTACAGCGAGGCCCGCCTGCCCCTGGTTGACGTACTGGAGGTGGGTGAGGCGGGGGCTGTGTCTAGGGTCGGGTCTTTGAAAAGCACACAACCTATTTGACAACTGATCTTCTTCTTTTTTCCACCAGGTGGAGCCAGACAGTGGTTGGATGGTGACGAAAGGATCTCTTCTCCATCTCCAGGGAACCATCCTATCCTTCTTTGTCAAGGCTACAGACCGTGGCTCCCCGGCAAAACATTCTCTGGTCTCAGCCTTCATCCATGTCCTCCCCCCGGATGCCCTGGTCCCCTCCTTCACCCAGCCTCAGTACTCCTTCACCATACCAGAGGACACACCTGTGGGCACAGCCCTGGGAAACATATACCTGGCCCCAGGACAGACTGGGGCTTACACCGCTGTGGGCGGAGAGACTCCCGACAGCAACCAGGAAAGAACCATATTATTTATAATTTATGAGATACAGGGCATTCGTGAAGTATTCAGACCCTTTGGCTTTTTCCACATTTTGTTACGTTGGTCTTATTCTAAAATGGATTACATTGTTTTTTTACCGTCATCAATCTACACACAATACCCCATAATGACAAAGCAAAAATAGGTTTGTAATTCTTTTAATAATAAAAATAAAAAATAATAATAAAAAATGTAAATCTCACATTTACATAATTATTCAGACTCTTCACTCAGTACTTTGTTGAAGCACCTTTGGCAGTGATTAAAGCCTCAAGTCTTATTGTGTATGACGCTACAAGCTTGGCACACCTGTATTTGAAGAGTTTCTCCCATTCTTCTCTGTAGATCCTCTCAAGCTCTGTCAGGTTGGATGGGGAGCGTTGCTGCACAGCTATTTTCAGGTCTCCCCAGAGATGTTCGATCGGGTTCAAGTCCGGGCTCTAGCTGGGCCACTCAAGGACATTCAGAGACTTGACCCGAAGCTACTCCTGCATTGTCTTGGCTGTGTGCTTAGAGTCGTTGTCCTGTTGGAAGGTGAACCTTCGCCCCAGTCTGAGGTCCTGAATGCTCTGGAGCAGGTTTTCATCAAGGATCTCTCTGTACTTTGCGCTGTTCATCTTTCCCTCGATCCTGACTACTCTCCCAGTCCCTGCCGCTGAAAACATCTCCAAAGCATGATAATGCCACCACCATACTTCACCGTTGGGATGGTGCCAGGTTTCCTTCAGACGTGACGCTTGGCATTCAGGCCAAACTGTTCAATCTTGGTTTCAACAGACCAGAGAATATTGTTTCTCATGGTCAGAGTCCTTTAGGTGCCTTTTGACAAACTCCAAGTGGGCTGTGATGTACCTTTTACTGAGGAGAGGCTTCCGTCTGGGCACTCTACCATAAAGGCCTGATTGGTGTAGTGCTGCAGAGATGGTTGTCCTTCTGGAAGTTTCTTCCATCTCCACAGAGGAACTCTGAACCTCTGTCAGAGTGACCATCAGGTTCTTGGTCACCTCCCTGACCAAGGCCCTTCTCCCCCTATTGCTCAGTTTGGCCGGGCGGCCATCTCTAGGAAGAGTGTTGGTAGTCCCAAACGTATTCCATTTAATAATAATGGAGGCCACTCTGTTCTTGGGGACCTTCTGTGCTGCAGAAATGTTTTGGTACACCTCCCCAGATCTGTGCCTCTACACAATCCTGTCTGTTTTCGCTTCGTCATTATGGGATAATGCTGAGGATTTTTTATTTATTTAATCAATTTTAGAGGAAGGCTGTAACAAACAAAAAGTGGAAAAAGTCAAGTGGTCTGAATACTTTATGAAGGCGCTGTAACTAGCCGACTCTACGTAGCTAACGTTAGCTTTCTTGTACAAAGTCCAGCAGCTAACGTTAGCTTTCTTGTCCAAAGTCCAGCAGCTAACGTTAGCTTTCTTGTCCAAAGTCCGGCAGCTAACGTTAGCTTTCTTGTACAAAGTCCAGCAGCTAACGTTAGCTTTCTTGTACAAAGTCCAGCAGCTAACGTTAGCTTTCTTGTACAAAGTCCAGCAGCTAACGTTAGCTTTCTTGTACAAAGTCCAGCAGCTAACGTTAGCTTTCTTGTCCAAAGTCCGGCAGCTAACGTTAGCTTTCTTGTACAAAGTCCAGCAGCTAACGTTAGCCCCTGTAGCTAGCTAACACCAGTCAGTTGAAAGTTATTTAGATAACAAACATGCAAAGTACGGTACAGTGCCTTCAGAAAGTATTCCTACCCCTTGAATTATTCCACATTTTGTTGTGTTCCAGCCTGTATTCAAAATGTATTAAATAAATGTGTTTTTCTCACCCATCTACACACAATACCCCATAATGACATCACAATACCCCATAATGACATCACAATACCCCATAATGACATCACAATACCCCATATTGACCAAGTTAAAACGTGCTTTTCGAAATGTTTACTAATTTATGTAAAATGAATACAGAAATATCTCGTTTACATAAGTATTCACACCCCTGAGTCCATACTATGTAGAAGCACGTTTGTCACTGCTAACAGCTCAGAGTCTTTCTGAGAAAGTCTCTAAGAGCTTTCCACACCTGGATTGTGCAACATTTGCTGTAATTCCTTTCCCACAATTATCCAAGCTCTGTCAAATTGGTTGTTGATCATTGCTAGACCACCATTTTCAGGTTTGCCATAGATTTTTCATGTCAAAACTGTAACTTGGCCACTCAGGAACATTCACTGTCTTCTTGCTAAGCAACTCCAGTGTAGATTTGGCCTTGTGTTTTAGGTTATTGTCCTGCTGGAAGGTGAATTCAACTCTGTCTATTGAAAAGCAGAGTGAAGCAGGTTTCTTTTAGGATTTTGCCTGTTCTTACGTTTATTTCTTATCCTGAGTCCTTAACAATTACAAGCATACCCATAACATGATGCAGCCACCACTATGCTTGAAAATAAGGAGAGTGTTACTCAGTAATGTGTTGTATTTGATTTGCCCCAAACATAACACTTTGTATTTCAGTACAAAAAGCTAATAGTTCTCCTCCCACTGGACCATCTCTATGGGCTTGTTGATGTCCTCCCACTGGACCATCTCTATGGGCTTGTTGATGTTCTCCTCCCACTGGACCATCTCTATGGGCTTGTTGACCATCTCTATGGGCTTGTTGACCATCTCTATGGGCTTGTTGACGTCCTCCCACTGGACCATCTCTATGGGCTTGTTGACGTTCTCCCACTGGACCATCTCTATGGGCTTGTTGACGTTCTCCCACTGGACCATCTCTATGGGCTTGTTGATGTCCTCCCACTGGACCATCTCTATGGGCTTGTTGATGTCCTCCCTCTGGACCATCTCTATGGGCTTGTTAATGTCCTCCTCCCACTGGACCATCTCTATGGGCTTGTTGATGTCCTCCTTCCACTGGACCATCTCTATGGGCTTGTTGATGTCCTCCCACTGGACCATCTCTATGGGCTTGTTGATGTTCTCCTCCCACTGGACCATCTCTATGGGCTTGTTGATGTCCTCCTCCCATTGGACCATCTCTATGGGCTTGTTGATGTCCTCCTCCCATTGGACCATCTCTATGGGCTTGTTGATGTTCTCCTCCCACTGGACCATCTTTATGGGCTTGTTGATGTCCTCCCACTGGACCATCTCTATGGGCTTGTTGATGTTCTCCTCCCACTGGACCATCTCTATGGGCTTGTTGATGTCCTCCCACTGGACCATCTCTATGGCTTGTTGATGTCCTCCTCCCATTGGACCATCTCTATGGGATTGTTGATGTCCTCCCACTGGACCATCTCTATGGGCTTGTTGATGTCCTCCTCCCACTGGACCATCTCTATGGGCTTGTTGATGTTCTCCTCCCACTGGACCATCTCTATGGGCTTGTTGATGTCCTCCCACTGGACCATCTCTATGGGCTTGTTGATGTCCTCCCACTGGACCATCTCTATGGGCTTGTTGATGTTCTCCTCCCATTGGACCATCTCTATGGCTTGTTGATGTCCTCCTCCCATTGGACCATCTCTATGGGCTTGTTGATGTCCTCCTCCCACTGGACTGTCCAACTCCTCCCACTGTGTGATGTCAGAGTAGACCACCGTTGTCCCGGGGAACATTCAGATGACTACCTCTAAATCAGCTCTCATCTGACGAACCCAGGGCTGTCCCCACCGAGGCGGGTGACTATGATGTCAGGGTGAGCAGAAGCACAAGGCCCTCTGCTACCTTAGAACAACATAGAGCAGTTTGACCCACTGCATTCCTCGCTCTCCGAGCCACCTAATCTGACTGTAGTCAAAGGAGATGTTGTGATGCTTTCTTCTCAGACCAGTGGATCCATGAAAGTCCAACAAGCCACACAGTCTTCATGCTGACGTCCATGTTGATGAATGAGTAAATGCCCGGAAGCCCGCGAAAAAAAGGCTGCCAAATGTAGTAGTAGTTATAGATGTGGAATGAATAGAATATGTATTACAATTGAATAAGGATCATACTCCTTATTCCTTTCTTGCTCCTGTTTCAGTGAAGTTTTAAACATACAATTTAGACTTATTCTAGGACAATAAACCCTGTTTCTGTATGTTGTTCATTTATAGCCAACATTCCTATTGAAGCACCAGTCTGTTCTACTTGTTGTATTTCTATGTGTTTGGACGTAAGACGTTATCTATGCTCTGAGAGGATCTCCTGTCAGACTTTTCACTCTTTCCTATTTTATCTTTCTTTGGCTAATATACTCTTACGTTTTACTTTCATTGCTGTGTAATGTTGTACAATAATGTTGTGTAATAATGTTGTACAATAATGTTGTGTAATAATGTTGTATAAAACATGGAAATTAGAAGGGAAAAAAAAAACTTTTAAGTGAGAAGTAGGCATTGGTCTAAAGCCAAAAAAGAAAGGATATTCACATCAGCACAACAATGCCTACTTCACCCATGCTCTACCAAGGATTTCCAGCACCCAGCTTTGACCTCCTACAGTAGCTATGTTGTTCTATCGTCCTGCAAACAATGTGTTGCTTAGGATTCAAACCTTCTCAAACATCCTAATTCACACTCTAAGAGGAGGTAATCCCTCTTTTTTTGGGAGCTTCAGACCAATGTCTACTTCTCACTTAAAACATAGTTTGTTGTTTCTAATACAGTTTCTAATGCATTGTCATACTTTTTTGTTTGTTATAAGCCTGTATGACATCATAATGATCCTGCCCTTTTGTGTTTCTCTACAGGGAGGTACGTTCCTGGTGGAGAGAGAGACGGGTCTGGTCCGGCTGACCAATCCTCTGGACTATGAACTGGTCAGCATCTTCAGGTTTAAAGTCTCAGCTACGACTCGACGAGACCTCATAGAGTCCATCTCTACTGTCGACGTGGAGGTGAAGGTGAGGAATTGACGTGTGTGTGTGTGTGTGTGTGTCTGTCTCTACTACGACACGACGAGACCTCATAGAGTCCATCTCTACTGTCGACGTGGAGGTGAAGGTGAGGAATTGACGTGTGTGTGTGTCTGTCTCTACTACGACACGACGAGACCTCATAGAGTCCATCTCTACTGTCAACGTGGAGGTGAAGGTGAGGAATTGATGTGTGTGTGTGTCTGTGTCTGTGTGTGTGTGTGTGTGTGTGTGTGTGTGTGTGTGTGTGTGTGTGTGTGTGTGTGTGTGTGTGTGTGTGTGTGTGTGTGTGTGTGTGGCAGGACTGTAGAATACCATATTAAACATGTGGAGGTTGGGTTTCTACCCTTTCCAAAGACTTTGATTCAGTTTACTTAGCTCTCCTCCTCCTCTCTCAATAGATTCTGGACATAAATGACAACAAGCCATTGTTCGAGACCAGTTCCTACGTTGCCATGGTGATGGAGGGGATGCCCGTGGGTACCAGGGTGGTCCAGGTGCGGGCGCTCGACCCTGACTGGGGCTCAAACGGACAGGTATTATATTGTCTTCTCTGTTATTATTAACTTCATTATTATCATGTTATCATCTTAGTATAATATTATCATCTGATTATCATATTATATTATCATCTTATTATCATATTATCATCTTAGTACCATAGTATTATATTATCATCTTATTATCATGTTATCATCTAAATATAATATTATTATCGTATTATCATATTATCATATTATCATCTCATTATCATATTATCATCTTAGTAGCATGTTATCGTAGTATTATATTATCGTCTTAGTACAATATTATCATCTTAGTATCATATTATAATCTTATTATCATGTCATATTATCATCTTATTATCATATTATTATCATAGTATCATCTTAATATTATATTACCATCTTATTATCATATTATATTATCATCTTATTATCATATTATATTATCATCTTATTATCATATCATCTCATTATCATATTATTATCATAGTATCATCTTAATATTATATTACCATCTTATTATCATATTATATTATCATCTTATTATCATATTATATTATCATCTTATTATCATATTATATTATCATCTTATTATCATATCATCTCATTATCATATTATGATCTTAGTATCATATTATCATCTTAGTATCATAGTATTATATTATCATCTTAGTATCATATATCATCTAAGTATTATATTATCATCTTAGTGTCATGTTATCATATCATGTTATTATATGATCATCATATCATCATCTTAGTATCATATTATCATGTTAGAATCATTATTATCATCTTAGTATCATATCATCATCTTAGTATCATATTATCATGTTAGAATCATCGTCATCATCTTAGTATTATATCATCTTTGTATTATATTATCATCTTAGTATCATGTTCTCATCTTTGTATTATGTTATCATCTTAGTATCATGTTATCATCTTTGTATTATGTTATCATCTTAGTATCATGTTATCATCTTTGTATTATGTTATCATCTTAGTATCATGTTATCATCTTTGTATTATATTATCATCTAAATATAATATTATCATCTTAGTATCATATTATCATCTTAGTATCATATTATCATCTTAGTATTATATCATCATCTTAGTATCATGTTATCATCTTTGTATTATATCATCATCTAAGTAGTACTTTATAGTCGTAAAAAAAATGTTGGGGAAATAATGATCGCTGTTCGCGGTGAATTAAGTTTAAATTTAATAAGTCACATGCTTCGTAAACAACATGCTATGAGTGAAATGCTTACGGCACCTTAACCGGGATTGCAGGGATAAAGAAAATTGAGAAATAATAGAAAAGTAATGAGGAGTAATAATAAATACACAATGAGTAATGATAACTCTGCTATATACACGGGGTACCAGTACCGAGTCGATGTGCCGGGGTACGAGGTCATTCAGGTAGATATGTACAAATAACTAGGAATAAAGTGCCAGATAATCACCAGCAGTATGTGATGAGGAAAAGAAAGTTAGTGCAAAAGGTTCAATGCAGAGAGTTAAATAACTAACTAACAAATAGCTACCCTGCCTAACTATGCTATTTAGCAGTCTTATGGCTTGGGGGTAGAAGCTGTTCAGGGTCCTGTTGGTTCCAGACTTGGGGCAGTGCTACCGCTTGCCACGTGATAGCAGAAAGAACTATTGCTTGGGTGGCTGGGAGTCTTCGACAATTTTTAAGGCCTTCCTCTGACATCGCCTGATATAGAGGTCCTGGATGGCAGGCAGCTCGGCCCGAGTGATGTACTGGGTCGCACTCACTACCCTCTGTAGTGCCTTGCGGTCGGATGCCAAGCAATTGCCATACCAGCATGATGCTGCCACCACCATGCTGTGGGGATGTTTTTCATCGTCAGGGACTGGGAAACTGGTCAGAATTGAAGGAATGATGGATAGCGCTAAATACAGGGAAATTCTTGAGGGACACCTGTTTCAGTCTTCCAGAGATTTGAGCCTCGGACGGAGGTTCCCTTTCCAGCAGGACAATGACCCTGAGCATACTGCTAAAGCAACACTTGAGTGGTTTAAGGAGAAGCATTTAAATGTCTTGGACTGGCCTAGTCAAAGCCCAGACCTTAATCCAATTGAGAATCTGTGGTATGACTTAAATATTGCTGTACACCAGCAGGACCCAGCAGGACCCATCCAACTTGAAGGAGCTGGACCAGTTTTGCTTTGAAAAATGGGCAAAAATCCCAGTGGCTAGATGTGCCAAGCTTATAGAGACATACCCCAAGAGACTTGCAGCTGTAATTGCTGCAAAAGGTGGCTCAACAAAGTATTGATTTTTGGGGGGGGGGGGGGGGGGGGGGGGGGGGGGGGGGTAAATAGTTATGCACGCTAAAGTTTTCAGTCTTATTTGTTTGTTTCATAATAAAAAAATTGGTAGACATGTTGTGTAAATCAAATGATACCAATCCCCCAAAAACATTTAAGGCTGTAAGGCAACGAAATAGGAAAATACTTTCACAAGCCTCTATTTCCCCAATAGATGGGTAAACTATGTTTTGTTTTCCTAGCCACAGTGCTTCTACACCTGCATTGCTTGCTGTTTGGGGTTTTAGGCTGGGTTTCTGTACAGCACTTTGAGATATCAGCTGATGTACGAAGGGCTTTATAAATACATTTGATTTGATTAAACACTCGCACAATGGGGTGTAAATGGCATTTACCCTTAACTATACCACTGTCCTCCTATTCCTCCCCCTCTTCCCCCTCCTCATCTCTTACTTCTCCTCTTGTTCCTCATCCTCCTTTTCCCCTTCCCCTTCCTCCTGTTGTTCCCCCCACCCCTCCACCTCCTTTCCCCCTCCTCCTCCTCCTTTCCCCCCTCCTCCTCCTCCTTTCCCCCTCCTCCACCTCCTTTCCCCCCTCCTCCTCCTCCTTTCCCCCTCCTCCTCCTCCTTTCCCCCTCCTCCTCCTCCTTTCCCCCTCCTCCCTCCTCCTTTCCCCCTCCTCCTCCTCCTTTCCCCCTCCCCCTCCTCCTCCTCCTTTCCCCCTCCTCCTCCTCCTTTCCCCCTCCTCCTCCTCCTCCTCCTCCTCCTTTCCCCCTCCTCCTCCTCCTTTCCCCCTCCTCCTCCTCCTCCTCCTCCTTTCCCCCTCCTCCTCCTTTCCCCCTCCTCATCTCTTACTTATCCTCTTGTTCCTCATCCTCCTTTTCCCCTTCCCCTTCCTCCTGTTGTTCCCCCGCCCCTCCTCCTCCTTTCCCCCTCCTCCTCCTCCTCCTCCTCCTTTCCCCCTCCTCATCTCTTACTTCTCCTCTTGTTCCTTCTCCTCCTTTCCTCCTCCTCCTCCTCCTTTCCCCCTCCTCCTCCTTTCCCCCTCCTCCTCCTCCTTTCCCCCTCCTCCTCCTCCTTTCCCCCTCCCCCTCCTCCTCCTCCTTTCCCCCTCCCCCCCCTCCTCCTCCTTTCCCCCTCCTCCTCCTCCTTTCCCCCTCCCCCCCCTCCTCCTCCTTTCCCCCTCCTCCTCCTCCTTTCCCCCTCCCCCTCCTCCTCCTCCTTTCCCCCTCCCCCTCCTCCTCCTCCTTTCCCCCCCTCCTCCTCCTTTCCCCCCCTCCTCCTCCTTTCCCCCTCCTCCTCCTCCTTTCCCCCTCCTCCTCCTCCTTTCCCCCTCCTCCTCCTCCTCCTCCTTTCCCCCTCCTCCTCCTCCTTTCCCCCTCCTCCTCCTCCTTTCCCCCCCTCCTCCTCCTTTCCCCCCCTCCTCCTCCTTTCCCCCCCCTCCTCCTCCTTTCCCCCTCCTCATCTCTTACTTCTCCTCTTGTTCCTCATCCTCCTTTTCCCCTCCTCCTCCTCCTTTCCTCCTCCTCTTTTTTCCAGGTCACCTATAGCTTGGGTCCTCCACTTAACCAGATCCAGGAGAACAGATCAGACCGCACCTCAGCCGGTTCCTCATTTGGTATTACTGGTACCAGTACTGGTTCAACTAGTTCCACTGGTACCGGACCAGTGTTCTCCATTGACAGTAAAACGGGCTGGATCACAACCCTGTCGGTTCTGGACCATGAGGCTGGACCCAGCTACACCTTTGTGGTGGTGTCTTCAGACCTGGGGGAGCTGCTACAACTATCCTCTACCACTGTCGTCACGGTGAGGGCAGGGGGGATGTGGGGGGGGGGGGTGGTCACGGTGAGGGCAGGGGGGGATGTGTGTGTGTGGGGGGGTGTCTGTCGTCACGGTGAGGGCAGGGGGGATGTGTGTGTGGGGGGGGGGGTCTGTCGTCACGGTGAGGGCAGGGGGATGTGTGTGTGTGGGAGGGGGGTGTCTGTCGTCACGGTGAGGGCAGGGGGATGTGTGTGGGGGGGGGGGGGGGTCAGTGTGTATGGGGGTATTAGTGTCTGTGTGTAGGGGGGGTAATAGTGTCTTTGTGTAGGGGGGGTATTAGTGTCTGTGTGTAGGGGGTAATAGTGTCTGTGTGTAGGGGGGTAATAGTGTCTGTGTGTGGGGGGGTATTAGTGTCTGTGTGTAGGGGGTTAATAGTGTCTGTGTGTAGGGGGGTATTAGTGTCTGTGTGTAGGGGGGGGGTCTGTAGTGTAGGGGGGTAATAGTGTCTGTGTGTAGGGGGGTAATAGTGTCTGTCTGTGGGGGGGTATTAGTGTCTGTGTGTAGGGGGGTAATAGTGTCTGTGTGTAGGGGGATATTAGTGTCTGTGTGTAGGGGGGGGTCTGTAGTGTAGGGGGGTAATAGTGTCTGTGTGTAGGGGGGTAATAGTGTCTGTCTGTGGGGGGGTATTAGTGTCTGTGTGTAGGGGGGTAATAGTGTCTGTGTGTGGGGTGGTAATAGTGTCTGTGTGTGGGGTGGTAATAGTGTCTGTGTGTAGGGGGGTATAAGTGTCTGTGTGTAGGGGGGTATTAGTGTCTGTGTAGGGGGGTATTAGTGTCTGTGTAGGGGGGTATTAGTGTCTGTGTGTAGGGGGGTATTAGTGTCTGTGTGTAGGGGGTAATAGTGTCTGTGTTTAGGGGGGTAATAGTGTCTGTGTGTGGGGGGGTATTAGTGTCTGTGTGTAGGGGGGTAATAGTGTCTGTGTGTAGGGGGGTATTAGTGTCTGTGCGTAGGGGGGGGGTCTGTAGTGTAGGGGGGTAATAGTGTCTGTGTGTAGGGGGGTAATAGTGTCTGTCTGTGGGGGGGTATTAGTGTCTGTGTGTAGGGGGGTAATAGTGTCTGTGTGTGGGGTGGTAATAGTGTCTGTGTGTAGGGGGGTATAAGTGTCTGTGTGTAGGGGGGTATTAGTGTCTGTGTAGGGGGGTATTAGTGTCTGTGTAGGGGGGTATTAGTGTCTGTGTGTAGGGGGGTATTGGTGTCTGTGTGTAGGGGGTATTAGTGTCTGTGTGTAGGGGGATATTAGTGTCTGTGTGTAGGGGGGTAATAGTGTCTGTGTGTAGGGGGATATAAGTGTCTGTGTGTAGGGGGGTATTAGTGTCTGTGTGTAGGGGCTATTAGTGTCTGGAGGAGGAGTAGAGAAGTGGGATTTTAGTCAGAGTCAGGAGTAGTGGAGTAGTGGGATTTTAGTCAGAGTCAGGAGGAGTGGAGTAGTGGGATTTTAGTCAGAGTCAGGAGGAGTAGAGAAGTGGGATTTTAGTCAGACTCAGCAGGAGTGGAGTAGTGGGATTTTAGTCAGAGTCAGGAGGAGTGGAGTAGTGGGATTTTAGTCAGAGTCAGGAGGAGTGGAGTAGTGGGATTTTAGTCAGAGTCAGGAGGAGTAGAGTAGTGGGATTTTAGTCAGAGTCAGGAGGAGTGGAGTAGTGGGATTTTAGTCAGAGTCAGGAGGAGTAGAGTAGTGGGATTTTAGTCAGAGTCAGGAGGAGTAGAGTAGTGGGATTTTAGTCAGACAGCAGGAGTGGAGTAGTGGGATTTTAGTCAGACAGCAGGAGTAGAGTAGTGGGATTTTAGTCAGACAGCAGGAGTGGAGTAGTGGGATTTAGTCAGAGTCAGGAGGAGTGGAGTAGTGGGATTTTAGTCAGAGTCAGGAGGAGTGGAGTAGTGGGATTTTAGTCAGAGTCAGGAGGAGTGGAGTAGTGGGATTTTAGTCAGACAGCAGGAGTGGAGTAGTGAAATATAGTTCACCTGTCAACAGTCTAAACCAACCCTGTCTGTTTTATCACAAGTAGCCCCCGTATCGGTTCTGTTACTAAACAACCAAACTGTCTTTACAGCAGAACTACAATAGAACAACAATGGTCAAAGGCTTAAATACATTTCCAGAATATCTGATCATTCTCTTGCCTTTTGCAAAACTTTAAATACAAATTTAATCAGTGAATACAAAATTAAATTTACATATATATTTTCTTCACAGAATATTAACACATTGTTTTCATCAGAAGATATTGTGTTCATTTTTTCCCGCAATCAGTAAAAACCCAGTGCACTAAAGTCTAAACCATCAGTATCAAGCACAATATAAGGGACAATCTAGGCAATGGGGACGATCACATTTTAATGATATTTTATCATATTGAGGAGATGCAGAGAATGAAGTTCTGTTACTTCTAAAGTGTCTTTGGGTTACGTTGTGACCTTCCATTATAAAGCATTGCTTTGGTGTGGATTAAGGCCTATGCATTCCTACCAGTTGTGTTCCCCAATGGTGTGGATTAAGGCCTATGTATTCCTACCAGTTGTGTTCCTCCAATGGTGTGGATTAAGGCCTATGCATTCCTACCAGTTGTGTTCCCCAATGGTGTGGATTAAGGCCTATGTATTCCTACCAGTTGTGTTCCTCCAATGGTGTGGATTAAGGCCTATGTATTCCTACCAGTTGTGTTCCCCAATGGTGTGGATTAAGGCCTATGTATTCCTACCAGTTGTGTTCCCCAATGGTGTGGATTAAGGCCTATGTATTCCTACCAGTTGTGTTCCTCCAATGGTGTGGATTAAGGCCTATGCATTCCTACCAGTTGTGTTCCCCATTGGTGTGGATTAAGGCCTATGTATTCCTACCAGTTGTGTTCCCCAATGGTGTGGATTAAGGCCTATGTATTCCTACCAGTTGTGTTCCTCCAATGGTGTGGATTAAGGCCTATGCATTCCTACCAGTTGTGTTCCCCAATGGTGTGGATTAAGGCCTATGCATTCCTACCAGTTGTGTTCCCCAATGGTGTGGATTAAGGCCTATGTATTCCTACCAGTTGTGTTCCTCCAATGGTGTGGATTAAGGCCTATGTATTCCTACCAGTTGTGTTCCTCCAATGGTGTGGATTAAGGCCTATGCATTCCTACCAGTTGTGTTCCTCCAATGGTGTGGATTAAGGCCTATGTATTCCTACCAGTTGTGTTCCCCAATGGTGTGGATTAAGGCCTATGTATTCCTACCAGTTGTGTTCCCCAATGGTGTGGATTAAGGCCTATGTATTCCTACCAGTTGTGTTCCCCAATGGTGTGGATTAAGGCCTATGTATTCCTACCAGTTGTGTTCCTCCAATGGTGTGGATTAAGGCCTATGCATTCCTACCAGTTGTGTTCCCCAATGGTGTGGATTAAGGCCTATGTATTCCTACCAGTTGTGTTCCTCCATTGGTGTGGATTAAGGCCTATGCATTCCTACCAGTTGTGTTCCTCCATTGGTGTGGATTAAGGCCTATGCAATCCTACCAGTGTATTCACCTTTCCTTGCTTCTAATCGTGGATTGTGTTTCTGTGTGCGCCAATGGAAAGCCGACAAAACTATGAGCAAGCCCAGCTTTGAACACATGAAATTGGATTGTGATGATGCCGATGAATGAATCCTGCACACAATAACATTTTTTATTTTATTTTAATTTATTTATTATTTTCTTCAGGAATAATATTTGATTTAATCTGTATGAGATTATTTGGTGATATATGCATAAAAGGAGAGTAATTATCTATTATTCTGCACCTTTTGATATTTATGTTTCCCTGTTTGATCGTCGTAATTTTTAGTTACTACAAATATTCTTTATTGATCTACTGGGAATGTAAAAGACAGACTGACTTTCTGTTAGGCTCAAATAAATAAGCATGGTTGTGTTAATCCTTTTTTGCAGACATCTGTGTTCTTTTTCTGAAAATATTTGTCATTTTGATGGTATAATATAGTTTGATGGTATTTTTTCGGAGAAGGCAATGCAGAAACTTTTTTTTTGCTAAAGTGCCCCCCCCCCCCCCAAAAAATGAAATCAACAACATTGTTATGAAAGATCCTTGTAAGAGATTGAGAAAAACTCTAAGTAACAGTAAGGGATGAATTCTAACTTCCACTTCAGGCAAATTTCAACTGTGTCCCATTGATATCCATGCATGAAAAAAACTCACATACACACTCTAGTAGTAGTAGTAGTAGTCTACTTTCTCCTGTCTTCCTGTACCAGGTGTCTGTAGCAGATGTGAATGACAACCCTCCGCGATTCGAGAGAGAGTTTTACAGGGGCGCGGTCAGAGAGAGTGACCCACCAGGAGAGGTGGTGTCTGTCCTCAGCACCAAGGACGGAGACACCACGGATAAAAACAAACTGGTCAGCTACCACATCACAGGTTAGTTAGCTAGTTCATATGTTGGTTAGTTAGTATGTTAGTTATCGACTGTTGCTTTAGCAGTATGCGTAGGGTCATTGTATGCGTAGGGTCATTGTCCTGCTGGAAGGTGAACCTCCGTCCCAGTCTCAAATCTCTGGAAGACTGAAACAGGTTTCCCCTCAAGAATTTCCATGTATTTAGCACTATCCATCATTCCTTCAAATCTGACCAGTTTCCCAGTCCCTGACTGCTGAGGTGTTGGGTTTGTGCCAGACATAGCATTTTCCTTGATGGCAAAAAGCTCAATTTTAGTCTCATCTGACTGGAGTACCTTCTTCCATATGTTTGGGGAGTCTCCCACATGCCTTTTGGTGAACACCAAACGTGTTTGCTTATTTTTTTCTTTAAGCTATGTCCTTTTTTCTGGCCACTCTTCCGTAAAGCCCAATTCTGTGGAGTGTACGGCCTAAAGTATGGACAGATACTCCAATCTCTGCTGTGGAGCTTTGCAGCTCCTTCAGGGTTATCTTTTGTCTCTTTGTTGCCTCTCTGATTAATTCCCTCATTGCCTGGTCCGTGAGTTTTGGAGGGCGGCCCTCTCTTGGCAGGTTTGTTGTGGTGCCATATTCTTTCCATTTATAATAATGGATTTAATGGTGCTCCGTGGGATGTTCAAAGTTTCAGATATTTTTTTATAACCCAACCCTGATCTGTACTTCTCCACAACTTTGTCCCTGACCTGTTTTGGAGAGCTCTTTGGTCTTCATGGTGCCGCTTGCTTGGTGGTGCCCCTTGCTTAGTGGTTTTGCAGACTCTGGGGCCTTTCAGAACAGGTGTATATACACTGAGATCATGTGACAGATCATGTGACACAGCTTTATTTAACTAATTAAGTGACTTCTGAAGGTAATTGGATGCACCAGATCTTATTAAAAATCTATTTAACTGACAGGTTGTAATGCAACAAAATAGGAAAAACGCCAAGGGGGATAAATGCTTTTGCACCACACTGTATGTGTGTGTGTGTGTGTGTGTGTGTGTGTGTGTGTGTGTGTGTGTGTGTGTGTGTGTGTGTGTGTGTGTGTGTGTGTGTGTGTGTGTGTGTGTGTGTGTGTTTGTACGTGCGCCTGTGTGTGATCAGAACATACTGGTCAGCTACCACAGGTTAGTATATCAGCTGGTTAGTTAATTAGTTAATATGTTGGTATGTTCTAGTTAGTATGTTACTTAGTACACTGAACAAAAATATAAATGCAACATGTAAAGTGTTGGTCCCATGAGCTGAAATAAAATATCCCAGTAATTCTACATACGCACAAAAAGCTCATTTCTCTCAAATTTGGTGCACACATTTGTTTACATCCCTGTTAGTGAGCATTTCTCCCTTGCCAAGATAATCCATCCACCTGACAGGTGTGGCATATCAAGAAGTTGATTAAATTGTATGATCATTACACAGGTGCACCTTGTGCTGGGGACAATAAAAGGCCGCTCTAAAATGTGCAGTTTTGTCACACAACACAATGCCACAGATGCCACAGATGTCTCAAGTTTTCGAGGGAGCAATTGGCATGCTGACTGCAGGAATGTCCACCAGAGCTGTTGCAAGAGAATTGAATGCACAAACTATCAGAAACCGTCTCAGGGAAGTGCTCATCATCCTCACCAGGGTCTTGACCTGACTGCAGTTCGATGTCGTAACCAACTTCAGTGGGAAAATGCTCACCTTCGATGGCCACTGGCACGCTGGAGAAGTGTGCTCTTCACGGATGAATTCCGGTTTCAACTGTACCGGGATATTGGCGGGAACTGGAACATGCTGTCAGACAGTGTGTGCCCCATGGTGGGGTTATGGTTTGGGCAGGCATAAACTATGGACAACGAATACGATTGCATTTTTACCAAGTGTGCTCTTCACGGATGAATCCTGGTTTCAACTGTACTGGGCAGAAGGCATTGTGTGGGCGAGCGGTTTGCTGTTGTGAATAGAGTGCCCTATGGTGGCAGTGGGTTTATCGTTTGGGCATAAACTATGGACAATGAACACAATTACATTTTACCAATGGTAAATGTGAATGCACAGTGATGCCGTGACGAGATCCTGAGGCTCATTTTCGTGCCATTCATCCTCCTCCATCACCTCATGTTTCAGCATGATAATTTACCCATGTCACAAGGATCTGTACACAATTCCTGGAAGCTGAAAATGTCCCAGTTCTTCCATGGCCTGCATACTCACCAGACATGTCACCCATTGAGCATGTGTGGGATGCTCTCGATCGACATGTACGACACCGTGTTCCAGTTCCCGCCAATATCCAGCAACTTCACAGGAGTGGAACAACATTCCACAGACCACAATCAACAGCCTGATCAACTCTATGTGAAGGAGATGTGTTGCACTGCATGAGGCAAATGGTCATCACACCAGATACTGACTGGTTTTCTGATCCATGCCCCTACTTTTTTTTAAAGGTTATCTGTGATCAACAGATGCATATCTGTATTCCCAGTCATGTGAAATTCATAGATTAGGTTCTAATTTATTAATTTAAATTGACTGATTTCATTGTATGAACTGTAACTCTGTAAAAACTTTGAAATTGTTGCATGTTGAATATATATTTTTGTTCAGTGAATGATAGATAGTTAGTTAATATGTTAGCTAGCTAGTTATTATGTTAGTTAGTATGTTAGCTAGCTAGTTATTGTGTTAGTGTGTTAGTTAGTATGTTAGCTAGCTAGTTATTGTGTTAGTTAGTATGTTAGCTAGCTAGTTATTATGTTAGTGTGTTCGTATGTTAGCTAGCTAGTTAGTATGTTATTGATTTACTATGTTGCTTAGTTAGCTAGCTAGTTATTTTGTTTGTTAGTATTTTTGGTTAGTTGGTGTGTTGGTTGGTTGGTTAGTTAGTTAGTATGTTGGTTAGTTAGTATGTTATGTTAGCTAGTTAGCTAGTTAGTTAGTTAGTTCCTTAGTTAGTTAGTATGTTGGCTAGTTAGTTAGTTAGTCCGTACCAAACACAAAGGACAATGGAGACAGCTGAGTTTGTGTGCGTGTGTGTATGTGTGAATGTCTAACCTCTCCTCTCCCTACAGGTGGTAACCCAGGCGGAGTGTTCAGTATAGCGCTGGTCCAGGGTGAATGGATGGTGGTGGTGTGCGGTCAGCTGGACAGGGAAAAACAGGACTTCTATCTACTCAACATCACCGCCAGCGACGGCCTCTACATCACCCGTACTGCTGTGGAGGTCACTGTCATGGACGCCAATGACAACACACCTGTCTGCAACCAGGTCAGAGGTCAGGGGTCACAGTGTAGAACTAGAACAGATATAATTGTAGAAATAGAACAGATAGAAGGATGTTGTAGGAGAGTCAGTATACTGTAGCAGTAGGGGGAGTCAGTATACTGTAGCAGTAGGGGGAGTCAGTATACTGTAGGAGTAGGGGGAGTCAGTATACTGTAGGAGTAGGGGGAGTCAGTATACTGTAGGAGTAGGGGGAGTCAGTATACTGTAGGAGAAGGGGGAGTCAGTATACTGTAGGAGTAGGGGGAGACATGAAGCAGGGGGAGACAGTATACTGTAGGAGTAGGGGGAGTCAGTATACTGTAGGAGTAGGGGGAGTCAGTATACTGTAGCAGTAGGGGGAGTCAGTATACTGTAGGAGTAGGGGGAGTCAGTATACTGTAGCAGTAGGGGGAGACATGAAGTAGGGGGAGTCAGTATACTGTAGCAGTAGGGGGAGTCAGTATACTGTAGCAGTAGGGGGAGACATGAAGCAGGGGGAGTCAGTATACTGTAGCAGTAGGGGGAGACATGAAGTAGGGGGAGTCAGTATACTGTAGCAGTAGGGGGAGTCAGTATACTGTAGCAGTAGGGGGAGACATGAAGCAGGGGAGTCAGTATACTGTAGCAGTAGGGGGAGACATGAAGTAGGGGGAGTCAGTATACTGTAGGAGTAGGGGGAGTCAGTATACTGTAGGAGAAGGGTGAGACATGAAGTAGGGGGAGACAGTATACTGTAGCAGTAGGGGGAGTCAGTATACTGTAGGAGAAGGGGGAGTCAGTATACTGTAGGAGAAGGGGGAGTCAGTATACTGTAGGAGAAGGGGGAGTCAGTATACTGTAGGAGTAGGGGGAGTCAGTATACTGTAGCAGTAGGGGGAGTCAGTATACTGTAGGAGAAGGGGGAGTCAGTATACTGTAGGAGAAGGGGGAGTCAGTATACTGTAGCAGTAGGGGGAGACATGAAGCAGGGGGAGTCAGTATACAGTAGCAGTAGGGGGAGTCAGTATACTGTAGCAGTAGGGGGAGACATGAAGTAGGGGGAGTCAGTATACTGTAGGAGTAGGGGGAGTCAGTATACTGTAGCATTAGGGGTAGACATGAAGCAGGGGGAGTCAGTATACTGTAGCAGTAGGGGGAGACATGAAGTAGGGGGAGTCAGTATACTGTAGGAGTAGGGGGAGTCAGTATACTGTAGGAGAAGGGTGAGACATGAAGTAGGGGGAGACAGTATACTGTAGCAGTAGGGGGAGTCAGTATACTGTAGGAGAAGGGGGAGTCAGTATACTGTAGGAGAAGGGGGAGTCAGTATACTGTAGGAGAAGGGGGAGTCAGTATACTGTAGGAGTAGGGGGAGTCAGTATACTGTAGCAGTAGGGGGAGTCAGTATACTGTAGGAGAAGGGGGAGTCAGTATACTGTAGCAGTAGGGGGAGTCAGTATACTGTAGGAGAAGGGGGAGTCAGTATACTGTAGGAGAAGGGGGAGACATGAAGTAGGGGGAGACAGTATACTGTAGCAGTAGGGGGAGTCATGTTTCAGGGGGAGTCAGTATACTGTACCAGTAGGGGGAGACATGAAGTAGCGGGAGACAGTATACTGTAGCAGTAGGGGGAGTCATGTTTCAGGGGGAGTCAGTATACTGTACCAGTAGGGGGAGACATGAAGTAGGGGGAGACAGTATACTGTAGGAGTAGGGGGACTCAGTATACTGTAGGTGTAGCGGGAGTCAGTATACTGTAGGAGAAGGGGGAGTCAGTATACTGTAGGAGTAGGGGGAGTCAGTATACTGTAGCAGTAGGGAGAGGCATGGAGTAGGGGGAGTCAGTATACTGTAGCATTAGGGGGAAACATGAAGTAGGGGGAGTCAGTATACTGTAGGAGTAGGGGGAGTCAGTATACTGTAGGAGTAGGGGGAGTCAGTATACTGTAGGAGAAGGGTGAGACATGAAGTAGGGGGAGACAGTATACTGTAGGAGAAGGGGGAGTCAGTATACTGTAGCAGTAGGGGGAGTCAGTATACTGTAGGAGTAGGGGGAGTCAGTATACTGTAGCAGTAGGGGGAGTCAGTATACTGTAGGAGAAGGGGGAGTCAGTATACTGTAGCAGTAGGGGGAGTCAGTATACTGTAGCAGTAGGAGGAGACAGTATACTGCAGGAGAAGGGGGAGTCAGTATACTGCAGGAGTAGGGGGAGTCAGTATATTGCAGGAGTAGGGGGAGTCAGTATACTGCAGGAGTAGGGGGAGTCAGTATATTGTAGCAGTAGGGGGAGACATGAAGCAGGGGGAGTCAGTATACTGTAGCAGTAGGGGGAGGCATGGAGTAGGGGGAGTCAGTATACTGTAGCAGTAGGGGGAGACATGAAGTAGGGGGAGTCAGTATACTGTAGAGGTAGGGGGAGTCAGTATACTGTAGGAGAAGGGTGAGACATGAAGTAGGGGGAGACAGTATACTGTAGGAGAAGGGGGAGTCAGTATACTGTAGCAGTAGGGGGAGTCAGTATACAGTAGGAGTAGGGGGAGTCAGTATACTGTAGCAGTAGGGGGAGTCAGTATACTGTAGGAGAAGGGGGAGTCAGTATACTGTAGCAGTAGGGGGAGTCAGTATACTGTAGCAGTAGGGGGAGACAGTATACTGCAGGAGTAGGGGGAGTCAGTATATTGCAGGAGTAGGGGGAGTCAGTATACTGCAGGAGTAGGGGGAGTCAGTATATTGTAGCAGTAGGGGGAGACATGAAGCAGGGGGAGTCAGTATACTGTAGCAGTAGGGGGAGTCATTATACTGTAGCAGTAGGGGGAGTCAGTATACTGCAGGAGTAGGGGGAGTCAGTATACTGTAGGAGTAGGGGGAGTCAGTATACTGTAGCAGTAGGGGGAGTCAGAATACTGTAGGAGTAGGGGGAGTCAGTATACTGTAAGAGTAGGGGGAGTCAGTATACTGTAGGAGAAGGGGGAGTCAGTATACTGTAGGAGTAGGGGGAGACCGTATACTGTAGGAGAAGGGGGAGTCAGTATACTGTAGGAGAAGGGGGAGTCAGTATACTGTAGCAGTAGGGGGAGTCAGTATACTGCAGGAGTAGGGGGAGTCAGTATACTGCAGGAGTAGGGGGAGTCAGTATATTGCAGGAGTAGGGGGAGTCAGTATATTGTAGCAGTAGGGGGAGACATGAAGCAGGGGGAGTCAGTATACTGTAGCAGTAGGGGGAGTCATTATACTGTAGCAGTAGGGGGAGTCAGTATACTGCAGGAGTAGGGGGAGTCAGTATACTGCAGGAGTAGGGGGAGTCAGTATACTGTAGGAGTAGGGGGAGTTAGTATACTGTAGCAGTAGGAGGAGAGATGAAGTAGGGGGAGTCAGTATACTGTAGCATAAGGGGGAGTCAGTATACTGTAGGAGAAGGGGGAGTCAATATACTGTAGCAGTAGGGGAGTCAGTATACTGTAGGAGTAGGGGGAGTCAGTATACTGTATCAGTAGGGGGAGTCAGTATACTGTAGGAGAAGGGGGAGTCAGTATACTGTAGCAGTAGGGGGAGTCAGTATACTGTAGGAGTAGGGGGAGTCAGTATACTGTAGGAGAAGGGGGAGTCAGTACACTGTAGGAGAAGGGGGAGTCAGTATACTGTAAGAGTAGGGGGAGTCAGTATACTGTAGCAGTAGGGGGAGTCAGTATACTGTAGGAGAAGGGGGAGTCAGTATACTGTAGGAGTAGGGGGAGACCGTATACTGTAGGAGAAGGGGGAGTCAGTATACTGTAGGAGAAGGGGGAGTCAGTGTACTGTAGGAGAAGGGGGAGTCAGTATACTGTAGCAGTAGGGGGAGTCAGTATACTGTAGGAGTAGGGGGAGTCAGTATACTATAGGAGAAGGGGGAGTCAGTATACTGTAGCAGAAGGGGGAGTCAGTATACTGTAGGAGTAGGGGGAGTCAGTATACTGTAGGAGTAGGGGGAGTCAGTATACTGTAGCAGTAGGGGGAGTCAGTATACTGTAGGAGTAGAGGGAGTCAGTATACTGTAGGAGAAGGGGGAGTCAGTATACTGTAGGATTAGTGGGAGTCAGTATACTGTAGGAGTAGGGGGAGTCAGTATACTGTAGGAGTAGGGGGAGTCAGTATACTGTAGGAGAAGGGGGAGTCAGTATACTGTAGGAGTAGTGGGAGTCAGTATACTCTAGGAGTAGGGGGAGTCAGTATACTGTAGGAGAAGGGGGAGTCAGTATACTGTATGAGAAGGGGGAGTCAGTATACTCTAGGAGTAGGGGGAGTACGTATACTGTAGGAGAAGGGGGAGTCAGTATACTGTAGCAGTAGGGGGAGTCAGTATACTGTAGGAGAAGGGGGAGTCAGTATACTGTAGGAGAAGGGGGAGTCAGTACACTGTAGGAGACGGGGGAGTCAGTATACTGTAGGGGTAGGGGGAGTCAGTATACTGTAGGAGAAGGGGGACTCAGTATACTGTAGGAGAATGGGGACTCAGTATACTGTAGCAGTAGGGGGAGTCAGTATACTGTAGGAGAAGGGGGAGTCAGTATACTGTAGGAGAAGGGGGAGTCAGTACACTGTAGGAGAAGGGGGACTCAGTATACTGTAGGAGAATGGGGACTCAGTATACTGTAGGAGAATGGGGACTCAGTACACTGTAGGAGAATGGGGACTCAGTATACTGTAGGAGAAGGGGGAGTCAGTATACTGTAGGAGAAGGGGGAGTCAGTACACTGTAGGAGAATGGGGACTCAGTATACTGTAGGAGAAGGGGGAGTCAGTATACTGTAGGAGAAGGGGGAGTCAGTACACTGTAGGAGAATGGGGACTCAGTATACTGTAGGAGAATGGGGACTCAGTATACTGTAGGAGAAGGGGGAGTCAGTATACTGTAGGAGAAGGGGGAGTCAGTACACTGTAGGAGAATGGGGACTCAGTATACTGTAGGACATGGTCATATTGTGGAAGGCAGAGATGTTTTATGATTTGTGTTTTCAGGTGGTTTCTCCTAGGGGCCATATGGGGTTAATGATACTTGTGTTAATGTTTTTGTGTGTGCCTGTCCATGTGTGTGTGCATATCTCCCTAGGCGGTCTACCGCGTGACCTTCCCTGAGGACATGCCCCCTAACCAGGGCATTCTGACTGTAGGGGCATCTGACGCAGACACAGGCACCAGCGCTGAGATACAGTATTCTCTTTTTGGGATCGGAGTGGAGGACTTCTATATGGACGCAAACACTGGTATGAACACACACACACACACACAAATGCAAACACACACACTCACACACACACACACACACGCACACACTCACACACACACACTCACACGCACACACACACACACACACACACAGACAAAAACTGGTATGAACACGCACACACACACACACAAACACTGGTATGAACACGCACACACACACGCACGAACACTGGTATGAACACACACACACACACAAACACTGGTATGAACACACACACACACAAACACTGGTATGAACACGCACACACACACACAGACAAACACTGGTATGAACATGCACACACACACACACACACACACACACAATCACTGGTATGAACGTGCACACACACACACACGCAAACACACATACACGCAAACACTAGTATGAACACGCACACACACACGCACGCACGCGCACACACACACACACACACACACAAACACTGGTATGAATACACACACACACACGCACACACACACGCACGCACGCACACACACACACACACACACACACACACACACACACACACACACAAACACTGGTATGAATACACACACATATGCAGAAACACTGGTATGAACACGCACACACACACGCACGCACGCACGCACACACACACACACACACACACACACACACACACACACACACTGGTGGCAGTTTTTGCACAAACAGCATCTTCTTCTTCTTCTCTCTAGGTGACATGAAGACAGCGACGGTGATGGATCGTGAGATGACCTCCAGCTACAAGTTGATCGCCCAGGCAACCGACGGGGGCGGGCTCTTCTGTCGCTCCGAGGTCTCTGTCACGCTTTTGGATGTAAACGACAACCCGCCCTCCTTTCTTTCCAGCCAATACCTGGCCAACATTTATGAGAACGCCGCCCCCAAAGCACTGCTGACACGCCTACAAGCCAGTGACCCTGACGAAGGTCTGTGTGTGTGTGTGTGTGTGTGTGTGTGTGTGTGTGTGTGTGTGTGTGTGTGTGTGTGTGTGTGTGTGTGTGTGGGTGTGTGTGTGTGTGTCTGTGTGTGTGTCTGTGTCTGCCAAGACATTTATGGTTGTAGATGGCAGTACTTCTAGGTCTCAGAGCGGCCAATCATGACTAGCGGGAAGGTTGTTTCCCTTTTTCTGTGGCTAAACCGACTAGGCTCGTATTTAAACCATTTTTTACAGATGGCATACAAGTTTGATATTAAGGCACATGAAAGGTCACATGTTCGAGAAGGCATTTCTGCCCAAAAACACAATTTGATTAAAAAAAAAATGTTTTACGTACAAATGTCTTTCCTGTGTAGTCATAACATGTGACATATGCCTAGTTTCCTGAATCGGGTCACATATGAACATCTGGATACCTCCTTAATACCTCACCCTAACCGTACAGTGGTCTAGTCCCTGGCAGACTCAGCAGAGGGGTTCTTCTCCTTCCACTCTCAGTCAGGGTTAGGGTTAAGAATGTCTAGCTAGGCTAACAGGCTAACATGATCCCTCCACTCTCAGTCAGGGTTAGGGTTAAGAGTGTCTAGCCCTAGCTAGGCTAACATGCTAACATTATCCTTCCACTCTCAGTCAGTGCTAGGGTTAAGAGGGTCTCACTAGGCTAACAGGCTAACATGAACCTTCCACTCTCCAGTCAGTGCTAGGGTTAGAGGGTCTAGCTAGGCTAACATGCTAACATTATCCTTCCACTCTCAGTCAGTGCTAGGGTTAAGAGGGTCTTGCTAGGCTAACAGGCTAACATGATCCCTCCACTCTCAGTCAGGGTTAGGGTTAAGAGTGTCTAGCCCTAGCTAGGCTAACAGGCTAACATTATCCATTCCACTCTCAGTCAGGGTTAGGGTTAGGAGGGACTAGCCCTAGCTAGGCTAACAGGCTAACATGATCCCTCCACTCTCAGCCAGGGTTAGGGTTAAGAGTGTCTAGCCCTAGCTAGGCTAACAGGCTAACATTATCCATTCCACTCTCAGTCAGGGTTAGGGTTAGGAGGGTCTAGCCCTAGCTAGGCTAACAGGCTAACATGAACCTTCCACTCTCCAGTCAGTGCTAGGGTTAGAGGGTCTAGCTAGGCTAACAGGCTAACATTATCCATTCCACTCTCAGTCAGGGTTAGGGTTAAGAGTGTCTAGCCCTAGCTAGGCTAACATGCTAACATTATCCATTCCACTCTCAGTCAGGGTTAGGGTTAAGAGTGTCTAACCCTAGCTAGGCTAACAGGCTAACATGAACCTTCCACTCTCCAGTCAGTGCTAGGGTTAGAGGGTCTAGCTAGGCTAACAGGCTAACATTATCCATTCCACTCTCAGTCAGGGTTAGGGTTAAGAGTGTCTAGCCCTAGCTAGGCTAACATGCTAACATTATCCATTCCACTCTCAGTCAGGGTTAGGGTTAAGAGTGTCTAGCCCTAGCTAGGCTAACAGGCTAACATGAACCTTCCACTCTCCAGTCAGTGCTAGGGTTAAGAGTGTCTAGCCCTAGCTAGGCTAACAGGCTAACATGATCCTTCCACTCTCAGTCAGGGTTAGAATTAGGATGGTCTACACCACGATGATTGGTGGTCTACACCGTGATGACCTCTAGGTTAGAGGTTAGTGTTTAGTTAGCTGCTAGGCTAACATAGCTAACAGGCTAACTCTGTGTATTGTGTCTGTGGTTTCCTCCAGGTCCAAACCGTACGGTGGTGTACTCCCTGGTAGACTCCGCAGACGGGTTCTTCTCTATAGATCCAGTATCAGGCGTGGTGGTTCTGGAGAAAGCCCTGGACAGAGAGACCAGAGACTCCTACAGGGTCAGGATCCAGGCCTCTGACCGCTCCGGACTGCAGGGGGCGCTATCCTCACAGGTCAGTGATATGATAGGACACAGGTCAGGTATATGATAGGACACAGGTCAGGTATATGATAGGACACAGGTCAGGTATATGATAGGACACAGGTCAGTGATATGATAGGACACAGGTCAGGTATATGATAGGACACAGGTCAGTGATATGATAGGACACAGGTCAGTTATATGATAGGACACAGGTGCAGTTGTTGGAACGAACTCTTCCATACATTTATATGGTCTGTCGAAGTCAAGGGTTTCAGAGCAGGATTCATATCGTAATGGTTAGATTTCCTGTCTGTGGATCAGAACGTTGTGGGTTCACCTCCCGGTGGAGGTATTTCGACCATGATTTTGATAAACCTCTTAGATGTAAAGTTATCTGTTTAGAGGACCTGCGTGGTTCTGGTACCTGTTCCGGCCGACATGTTCACATGTAAATCGATCTGTGGACACCATTACGCTCCTTCTCATGTCTTCAAGGCATATTAATCCACGTTTGCCAAACTAACAACTCTTCCATGTGTTGGATATTTTTATGCTTTGCCGTGCACAACTGTGTGAAGCTAGCCACAATAAGGATTAGCCACAATAATGAAAATGAATCAAACTGACACAAAGAGTGGATAAAGCTAAACAAGGTTGGGATGTTCAACATCCCTTAGCCGTGGTCTATTGGCCTTGTTGCTTATTGCCTTTATGGTAGTAGGTCAAAGCTGTGTGCTGGTAAACCTTGGTAGAGCATGGATGGAGTAGGCATTGTGGTGCTGTAAAACCTTGGTAGAGCATGGGTGGAGTAGCCATTGTGGTGCTGTAAAACCTTGGTAGAGCATGGGTGGAGTAGGCATTGTGGTGCTGTAAAACCTTGGTAGAGCATGGGTGGAGTAGGCATTGTGGTGCTGGTAAACCTTGGTAGAGCATGGGTGGAGTAGGCATTGTGGTGCTGTAAAACCTTGGTAGAGCATGGGTGGAGTAGGCATTGTGGTGCTGTAAAACCTTGGTAGAGCATGGGTGGAGTAGGCATTGTGGTGCTGTAAAACCTTGGTAGACCATGGGTGGAGTAGGCATTGTGGTGCTGTAAAACCTTGGTAGAGCATGGGTGGAGTAGGCATTGTGGTGCTGTAAAACCTTGGTAGAGCATGGGTGGAGTAGGCATTGTGGTGCTGTAAAACCTTGGTAGAGCATGGGTGGAGTAGACATTGTGGTGCTGTAAAACCTTGGTAGAGCATGGGTGGAGTAGGCATTGTGGTGCTGTAAAACCTTGGTAGAGCATGGGTGGAGTAGGCATTGTGGTGCTGTAAAACCTTGGTAGAGCATGGGTGGAGTAGGAATTGTGGTGCTGTAAAACCTTGGTAGAGCATGGATGGAGTAGACATTGTGGTGCTGTAAAACCTTGGTAGAGCATGGGTGGAGTAGGCATTGTGGTGCTGTAAAACCTTGGTAGAGCATGGGTGGAGTAGGCATTGTGGTGCTGTAAAACCTTGGTAGAGCATGGGTGGAGTAGACATTGTGGTGCTGTAAAACCTTGGTAGAGCATGGGTGGAGTAGGCATTGTGGTGCTGTAAAACCTTGGTAGAGCATGGGTGGAGTAGGCATTGTGGTGCTGTAAAACCTTGGTAGAGCATGGGTGGAGTAGGAATTGTGGTGCTGTAAAACCTTGGTAGAGCATGGGTGGAGTAGGCATTGTGGTGCTGTAGAACCTTGGTAGAGCATGGGTGGAGTAGGAATTGTGGTGCTGTAAAACCTTGGTAGAGCATGGGTGGAGTAGGCATTGTGGTGCTGGTAAACCTTGGTAGAGCATGGGTGGAGTAGGCATTGTGGTGCTGTAAAACCTTGGTAGAGCATGGGTGGAGTAGGCAGTGTGGTGCTGTAAAACCTTGGTAGAGCATGGGTGGAGTAGGCATTGTGGTGCTGTAAAACCTTGGTAGAGCATGGGTGGAATAGGCATTGTGGTGCTGTAAAACCTTGGTAGAGCATGGGTGGAGTAGGCATTGTGGTGCTGTAAAACCTTGGTAGAGCATGGGTGGAGTAGGCATTGTGGTGCTGTAAAACCTTGGTAGAGCATGGGTGGAGTAGGAATTGTGGTGCTGTAAAACCTTGGTAGAGCATGGATGGAGTAGACATTGTGGTGCTGTAAAACCTTGGTAGAGCATGGGTGGAGTAGGCATTGTGGTGCTGTAAACCTTGGTAGAGCATGGGTGGAGTAGGCATTGTGGTGCTGTAAAACCTTGGTAGAGCATGGGTGGAGTAGACATTGTGGTGCTGTAAAACCTTGGTAGAGCATGGGTGGAGTAGGCATTGTGGTGCTGTAAAACCTTGGTAGAGCATGGGTGGAGTAGACATTGTGGTGCTGTAAAACCTTGGTAGAGCATGGGTGGAGTAGGCATTGTGGTGCTGTAAAACCTTGGTAGAGCATGGGTGGAGTAGGCATTGTGGTGCTGTAAAACCTTGGTAGAGCATGGGTGGAGTAGGAATTGTGGTGCTGTAAAACCTTGGTAGAGCATGGATGGAGTAGACATTGTGGTGCTGTAAAACCTTGGTAGAGCATGGGTGGAGTAGGCATTGTGGTGCTGTAAAACCTTGGTAGAGCATGGGTGGAGTAGGCATTGTGGTGCTGTAAAACCTTGGTAGAGCATGGGTGGAGTAGACATTGTGGTGCTGTAAAACCTTGGTAGAGCATGGGTGGAGTAGGCATTGTGGTGCTGTAAAACCTTGGTAGAGCATGGGTGGAGTAGGCATTGTGGTGCTGTAAAACCTTGGTAGAGCATGGGTGGAGTAGGAATTGTGGTGCTGTAAAACCTTGGTAGAGCATGGGTGGAGTAGGCATTGTGGTGCTGTAGAACCTTGGTAGAGCATGGGTGGAAGGGGAATTGTGGTGCTGTAAAACCTTGGTAGAGCATGGGTGGAGTAGGCATTGTGGTGCTGTAAAACCTTGGTAGAGCATGGGTGGAGTAGACATTGTGGTGCTGTAAAACCTTGGTAGAGCATGGGTGGAGTAGGCATTGTGGTGCTGTAAAACCTTGGTAGAGCATGGGTGGAGTAGGCATTGTGGTGCTGTAAAACCTTGGTAGAGCATGGGTGGAGTAGGAATTGTGGTGCTGTAAAACCTTGGTAGAGCATGGGTGGAGTAGGCATTGTGGTGCTGTAGAACCTTGGTAGAGCATGGGTGGAGTAGGAATTGTGGTGCTGTAAAACCTTGGTAGAGCATGGGTGGAGTAGGCATTGTGGTGCTGGTAAACCTTGGTAGAGCATGGGTGGAGTAGGCATTGTGGTGCTGTAAAACCTTGGTAGAGCATGGGTGGAGTAGGCAGTGTGGTGCTGTAAAACCTTGGTAGAGCATGGGTGGAGTAGGCATTGTGGTGCTGTAAAACCTTGGTAGAGCATGGGTGGAATAGGCATTGTGGTGCTGTAAAACCTTGGTAGAGCATGGGTGGAGTAGACATTGTGGTGCTGTAAAACCTTGGTAGAGCATGGGTGGAGTAGCCATTGTGGTGCTGTAAAACCTTGGTAGAGCATGGGTGGAGTAGACATTGTGGGGCTGGTAAACCTTGGTAGACCATGGGTGGAGTAGACATTGTGGGGCTGGTAAACCTTGGTAGACCATGGGTGGAGTAGACATTGTGGGGCTGGTAAACCTTGGTAGACCATGGGTGGAGTAGCCATTGTGGGGCTGGTAAACCTTGGTAGACCACGGGTGGAGTAGGCATTGTGGGGCTGGTAAACCTTGGTAGAGCATGGGTGGAATAGCCATTGTGGTGCTCATGTGAATTTCCTTTCTTTTTAGGCTTCAGACCAATGCCTATTCTCACCTAAAACCTAGTTTTAGTTTTTAATGCGATAGAACACAGGTTAGTTACATGAAAGGACACAGTCCCTCTGCACAGGCTCCACACAGAACTGAGTCTGTGTTTCTATTAGCCAGCAGGGGGCACTACCTTCACAGGGTGATACAATCTGACCAATGATAGCTGTTGGTTTTTGGAATGGAGGACTATTTAGCTGAATTGTACTGAACCATCCTGATGATTGGTAGAGATGGAATGTCTGAGTTGTTCCGTACCTTTTGCCGGTGCTTTTAAATGTAGTCTTCTGAATAGTTTCTCGTCTCGTACCAATGCTTTAAATGTAATATGAATCTTCAAGCTTGGGTTGTGTCTGTGTGTGTCTGTGTGTGTGTGTGTGTGTGTGTGTCTGTGTGTGTCTGTGTGTGTCTGTGTGTGTGTGTGTGTGTGTGTGTGTGTGTGTGTGTGTGTGTGTGTGTGTGTGTGTGTGTGTGTCTGTGTGTGTGTGTGTGTGTGTGTGTGTGTGTGTGTGTCTGTGTGTGTCTGTGTGTGTGTGTGTCTGTGTGTGTGTGTGTGTGTGTTGTGTCTGTGTGTGTGTGTGTGTGTGTGTGTGTCTGTGTGTGTGTGGTGTGTGTGTGTGTGTCTGTGTGTGTCTGTGTGTGTCTGTGTGTGTCTGTGTGTGTCTGTGTGTGTGTGTGTGTGTGTGTGTGTGTGTGTGTGTCGTGTGTGTGTGTGTTGTGTGTGTCTGTGTGTGTGTGTGTGTGTGTGTGTCTGTGTGTGTGTTGTGTGTGTGTGTGTGTCTGTGTGTGTCTGTGTGTGTCTGTGTGTGTCTGTGTGTGTGTGTGTGTGTGTGTGTGTGTGTGTGTGTGTTGTGTGGTGTGTCTGTGTGTGTGTGTGTGTGTGTTGTGGTGTGTGTGTGTGTGTGTCTGTGTGTGTGTGTGTGTGTGTCTGTGTGTGTCTGTGTGTGTCTGTGTGTGTCTGTGTGTGTCTGTGTGTGTGTGTGTGTGTGTGTGTGTGTGTCTGTGTGTGTGTCGTGTGTGTGTCTGTGTGGTGTCTGTGTGTGTCTGTGTGTGTCTGTGTGTTGTGTGTGTGTGTGTGTGTCTGTGTGTTTCTGTGTGTGTGTGTGTGTGTGTGGTGTGTGTGTGTCTGTGTGTGGTTGTTGTGTGTGTGTCTGTGTGTGTGTGTGTGTGTGTGTGTGTGTGTGTGGTGTGTGTGTGTGTGTGTGGTGTGTGTGTGTGTGTGTGTGTCTGTGTGTGTGTGTGTGGTGTGGTGTCTGTGTGTGTCTGTGTGTGTCTGTGTGTGTGTGTGTGTGTGTGTCTGTGTGTGTCTGTGTGTGTCTGTGTGTGTCTGTGTGTGTGTGTGTGTGTGTGTCTGTGTGTGTGTGTGTTGTGTGTGTGGGTGTGTGTGTGTGTGTGTGTCTGTGTGTGTGTGTGTGTGTGTGTGTGTCTGTGTGTGTTGTGTGTGTCTGTGTGTGTCTGTGTGTGTGTGTATGTCTGTGTGTTAGTGCATCTTCAAGCTTGGGTTATGTCTGTGTGTGTGTGTGTGTGTGTGTGCATCTTGAAGCTTGGGTTATGTCTGTCTGTGTGTGTGTCTGTGTGCGTGTTAGTGCATCTTGAAGCTTGGGTTATGTCTGTGTGTGTGTGTGTGTGTGTGTGTTAGTGAATCTTGAAGCTTGGGTTATGTCTGTCTGTGTGTGTGTCTGTGTGTGTGTGTGTGTTAGTGCATCTTGAAGCTCGGGTTATGTGTGTGTGTGTGTTAGTGCATCTTAAAGCTCGGGTTATGTCTGTGTGTGTGTGTGTGTTAGTGCATCTTGAAGCTTGGGTTATGTCTGTGTGTGTGTGTGTGTGTGTGTTAGTGAATCTTGAAGCTCGGGTTATGTCTGTGTGTGTGTGCGTGTTAGTGAATCTTAAAGCTTGGGTTATGTCTGTGTGTGTGTTAGTGAATCTTGAAGCTCGGGTTATGTCTGTGTCTGTGTGTGTGTGTGTGTGTTAGTGCATCTTGAAGCTTGGGTTATGTCTGTGTCTGTGTGTGTGTGTGTGTGTGTGTTAGTGAATCTTGAAGCTTGGGTTATGTCTGTGTGTGTGTGTTTATTGTTCCTAACAGGTGGATCTGACAGTAGCTTGGATATGTCTGTGTGTGTGTGTTTATGTGTGTGTGTGTGTTTATTGTTCCTAACAGGTGGATCTGACAGTAGTGGTGTTGGACGTCAACGACAACCCCCCGGTGTTCCAGAGGCGTGACTACACCGTCACCGTGCCCGAGGACGTTGCCATGGGAACAGAGATCCTGCGGCTGTCGGCCACCAGTGACGACATTGGGGCAAACGCTGAGGTCACGTACAGCATCAGGGCTGGCAACGAACTGGGGAAGTTTCACATTGACAGAACTCTGGGTGAGTAGGAGGGTAGGTGGGTGTATAATTTCCTTGACTTCAAGGTACATAAAGACTTTGTCTGTGTGTGTGTGTGTGTGTGTGTGTGTGTAGGCTCCATCTCAGTAGTTGATGACATGGACTTTGAGGTGTGTAAGGACTACTTCCTGACTATAGAGGCTTGGGACGGTGGGGCCCCGCCCCTCAGCACTGCTACCATGGTAACCATAGAACTGATGGACGTCAACGACAACGCTCCAGCCTTCAGTCAGGATATCTACAACGTGCTGGTCAGCGAGGACGCATCAGTCGGACAGACTATCACCAGGGTGAGTGTGGGTGGGTCGGTTGGGTTGGTTGGGTGGGTGGGTGGGTGTGGGTGGTTGGGTCGGTTGGGTCGGTTGTGTGGGTGTGGGTGGGTGGGTGGTTGGGTGTGGGTGGGTGGTTGGGTCAGTTGGGTGTGGGTGGTTGGGTCAGTTGGGTGAGGGTGGTTGGGTCGGTTGGGGGGGTGTGGGTGGGTGGTTGGGTGGGTTGATGTGGGTGGGTGGTTGGGTCGGTTGGTGTGGGTGGGTGGTTGGGTCGGTTGGGTGGGTGTGGGTGGGTGGTTGGGTCAGTTGGGTGTGGGTGGTTGGGTCGGTTGGGTGGGTGGGGGTGGGTGGTTGGGTCGGGTGGGGTGGTGTGGGTGGGTGGTTGTGTCAGTTGTGTGTGGGTGGTTGGGTCAGTTGGGTGTGGGTGGTTGGGTCAGTTGGGTGTGGGTGGTTGGGTCAGTTGGGTGTGGGTGGGTGGTTGGGTCAGGTGGGTGTGGTTGGGTCAGTTGGGTGTGGGTGGTTGGGTCAGTTGGGTGTGGGTGGTTGGGTCAGTTGGGTGTGGGTGGTTGGGTCAGTTGGGTGTGGGTGGTTGGGTCAGTTGGGTGTGGGTGGGTGGGTCAGTTGGGTGTGGGTGGTTGGGTCAGTTGGGTGTGGGTGGTTGGGTCAGTTGGGTGTGGGTGGTTGGGTCAGTTGGGTGTGGGTGGTTGGGTCAGTTGGGTGTGGGTGGTTGGGTCAGTTGGGTGTGGGTGGTTGGGTCGGGTGGATGTGGGTGGTCGGGTCAGTTGGGTGTGTGTGGGTGGTTGGGTCAGTTGGGTGTGGGTGGTTGGGTCGGGTGGATGTGGGTGGTTGGGTCAGTTGGGTGTGGGTGGTTGGGTCAGTTGGGTGTGGGTGGTTGGGTCAGTTGGGTGTGGGTGGTTGGGTCAGTTGGGTGTGGGTGGTTGGGTCAGTTGGGTGTGGGTGGTTGGGTCAGTTGGGTGTGGGTGGTTGGGTCAGTTGGGTGTGGGTGGTTGGGTCAGTTGGGTGTGGGTGGGTGGTCGGATTGAAAACCCACCTTTTTACCTGTCCTTTAATTGAGGATTTCACTATTATTATGTTATTGATCTATTATATTTGTATTAATCCCTTTTATTGATCTATTGTGGCTCTTGTATTGATCTCTTGTATTGATCTCTTGTATTGATATCTCTTATTGATCTCTTGTATTGATATCTTGTATTGATATCTCTTATTGATCTCTTGTATTGATATCTCTTATTGATCTCTTGTATTGATATCTCTTATTGACCTCTTGTATTGATATCTTGTATTGATATCTCTTATTGATCTCTTGTATTGATATCTTGTATTGATCTATTTATCTCTTCTATTGATTATTGTATTGACCTATTGTGTCTATTGTGTTTATCTATTGTATTTAAATATTGTATTGATATATTGTATTGACCTTTTGTGTCTATTGTATTGACCTAATGTATTGACCTATTGTATCTATTGTATTGACCTATTGTATTGACCTATTGTATTGACCTATTGTATTGACCTATTGTATCTATTGTATTGACCTATTGTATTGACCTATTGTATCTATTGTATTGACCTATTGTATTGACCTATTGTATTGACCTATTGTGTCTATTGTATTGACCTATTGTATTGACCTATTGTATTGAGCACTTGTATTGATCTCTTGTATTGATCTCTTGTATTGATCTACTATATTGATATATTGTATTGATCTCTTGTATTGATCTACTATATTGATATATTGTATTGATCTCTAGTATTGATCTACTATATTGATATATTGTATTGATCTCTTGTATTGATCTACTATATTGATATATTGTATTGATCTCTAGTATTGATCTACTATATTGATATATTGTATTGATCTCTAGTATTGATCTACTATATTGATATATTGTATTGATCTCTTGTATTGATCTACTATATTGATATATTGTATTGATCTCTTGTATTGATCTACTATATTGATATATTGTATTGATCTCTTGAATTGCCTTCTGTTGTTTCTATCTCCTCTATTTTACTGTCAATTGTGTTGTGACTTTCAATTCACTTTAAATAGTCAAATATCTTATTTGATGTGTGATTATGTGTGTGTGTGTGTGTGTGTGTGTGTGTACAGTTGCTAGCGGAGGACCTGGACAGCCAGGTGAACGGGCGAATCACTTACTCCATCCTCCGTGGTGACCGTGGCAACCAGTTCTGGATCGACCCGGTAACGGGACTACTCAAAGTCAACAAGAGACTGGACCGGGAGGAGGTGAGAACACACACACACACACAACCACACACAGACACACACACAACCACACACAAACACACACACACCCACACACAACCACACACACAACCACACACAAACACACACACAACCACACACAGACACACACACAACCACACACAAACACACACAAACACACACACAACCACACACAAACACACACACAACCACACACAAACACACACACAACCACACACAAACACACACACAACCACACACAAACACACACACAACCACACACAAACACACACACAACCACACACAAACACACACACAACCACACACAAACACACACACAACCACACACAGACACACACACAACCACACACAAACACACACACAGACACACACAGACACACACACAACCACACACAAACACACACACAACCACACACAACCACACACAACCACACACAGACACACACACAACCACACACAACCACACACAACCACACACACAACCACACACACAACCACACACACACACAGACACCGGTGAGAGAGGATTTTGTCCCTGCATATTAAATTGTATTTTGGCATAACAATTAGTGAGACATGATACTAGGTAGTGAGACAGGATAGTAGCTAGTGAGACAGGATAGTAGCTAGTGAGACAGGATAGTAGCTAGTGAGACAGGATAGTAGCTAGTGAGACAGGATAGTAGGTAGTGAGACAGGATAGTAGCTAGTAAGACAGGGTAGTAGGTAGTGAGACAGGATAGTAGCTAGTGAGACAGGATAGTAGGTAGTGAGACATGATATTAGGTAGTGAGACAGGATACTAGGTAGTGAGACAGGATACTAGGTAGTGAGACAGGATAGTAGGTAGTGAGACAGGATACTAGGTAGTGAGACAGGATAGTAGCTAGTGAGACAGGATACTAGGTAGTGAGACAGGATAGTAGCTAGTGAGACAGGATAGTAGGTAGTGAGACAGGATAATAGGTAGTGAGACAGGATAGTAGGTAGTGAGACAGGATAGTAGGTAGTGAGACAGGATAGTAGGTAGTGAGACAGGATAGTAGGTAGTGAGACAGGACAGTAGGTAGTGAGACAGGATAGTAGCTAGTGAGACAGGATAGTAGGTAGTGAGACAGGATACTAGGTAGTGAGACAGGATAATAGGTAGTGAGACAGGATAATAGGTAGTGAGACGGGATAATAGAGAGTGAGTAAGGATCATTTCTAGTGAGACAGGATAATAGATAGTGAGACAGCATTATTTGTAGTAAGACAGGAAAATAGGTAGTGAGACAGGACAGTAGGTAGTGAGACAGGATAGTAGCTAGTGAGACAGGATAGTAGGTAGTGAGACAGGATACTAGGTAGTGAGACAGGATAATAGGTAGTGAGACAGGATAATAGGTAGTGAGACAGGATAATAGAGAGTGAGTAAGGATCATTTCTAGTGAGACAGGATAATAGATAGTGAGACAGCATTATTTGTAGTAAGACAGGATAATAGGTAGTGAGACAGGATAATAGATAGTGAGACAGCATTATTTGTAGTAAGACAGGATACTAGGTAGTGAGACAGGATAGTAGGTAGTGAGACAGGATACTAGGTAGTGAGACAGGATAGTAGCTAGTGAGACAGGATACTAGGTAGTGAGACAGGATAGTAGCTAGTGAGACAGGATAGTAGCTAGTGAGACAGGATAGTAGGTAGTGAGACAGGATAATAGGTAGTGAGACAGGATACTAGGTAGTGAGACAGGATAGTAGCTAGTGAGACAGGATAGTAGGTAGTGAGACAGGATAATAGGTAGTGAGACAGGATAGTAGGTAGTGAGACAGGATACTAGGTAGTGAGACAGGATAGTAGGTAGTGAGACAGGATAGTAGGTAGTGAGACAGGACAGTAGGTAGTGAGACAGGATAGTTGCTAGTGAGACAGGATAGTTGCTAGTGAGACAGGATAGTTGCTAGTGAGACAGGATAGTAGGTAGTGAGACAGGATAGTAGGTAGTGAGACAAGATAGTAGGTAGTGAGACAGGATAGTAGGTAGTGAGACAGGATAGTAGCTAGTAAGACAGGATAGTAGCTAGTGAGACAGGATAGTAGGTAGTGAGACAGGATAATAGGTAGTGAGACAGGATACTAGGTAGTGAGACAGGATACTAGGTAGTGAGACAGGATAGTAGGTAGTGAGACAGGATACTAGGTAGTGAGACAGGATACTAGGTAGTGAGACAGGATAGTAGGTCGTGAGACAGGATACTAGGTAGTGAGACAGGATAGTAGGTAGTGAGACAGGATACTAGGTAGTGAGACAGGATAGTAGCTAGTGAGACAGGATACTAGGTAGTGAGACAGGATAGTAGGTAGTGAGACAGGATACTAGGTAGTGAGACAGGATACTAGGTAGTGAGACAGGATACTAGGTAGTGAGACAGGATAGTAGGTCGTGAGACAGGATACTAGGTAGTGAGACAGGATAGTAGGTAGTGAGACAGGATACTAGGTAGTGAGACAGGATAGTAGCTAGTGAGACAGGATAGTAGCTAGTGAGACAGGATAGTAGGTAGTGAGACGGGATAGTAGGTTGTGAGACAGGATAGTAGGTAGTGAGACAGGATAGTAGCTAGTGAGACAGGATAGTAGCTAGTGAGACAGGATAGTAGGTAGTGAGACAGGATACTAGGTAGTGAGACAGGATAGTAGGTAGTGAGACAGGATACTAGGTAGTGAGACAGGATAGTAGGTAGTGAGACAGGATAGTAGGTCGTGAGACAGGATAGTAGGTCGTGAGACAGGATAGTAGGTAGTGAGACAGGATACTAGGTGGTGAGACAGGATAGTAGGTTGTGATACAGGATAATAGGTAGTGAGACAGGATAGTAGGTAGTGAGACAGGATACTAGGTAGTGAGACAGGATAGTAGCTAGTGAGACAGGATAGTAGCTAGTGAGACAGGATAGTAGGTAGTGAGACAGGATAATAGGTAGTGAGACAGGATGTAGGTAGTGAGACAGGATACTAGGTAGTGAGACAGGATAGTAGGTAGTGAGACAAGATAGTAGGTCGTGAGACAGGATAGTAGGGTCGTGAGACAGGATAGTAGGTAGTGAGACAGGATACTAGGTGGTGAGACAGGATAGTAGGTTGTGATACAGGATAATAGGTAGTGAGACAGGATAGTAGGTAGTGAGACAGGATACTAGGTAGTGAGACAGGATAGTAGGTTGTGATACAGGATAATAGGTTGTGAGACAGGATAGTAGGTAGTGAGACAGGATAGTAGGTCGTGAGACAGGATAGTAGGTCGTGAGACAGGATAGTAGGTAGTGAGACAGGATAGTAGGTCGTGAGACAGGATAGTAGGTCGTGATACAGGATAGTAGGTAGTGAGACAGGATAGTAGGTCGTGAGACAGGATAGTAGGTCGTGAGACAGGATAGTAGGTCGTGAGACAGGATAGTAGGTAGTGAGACAGGATAGTAGGTAGTGAGACAGGATAGTAGGTAGTGAGACAGGATAGTAGGTCGTGAGACAGGATACTAGGTAGTGAGACAGGATAGTAGCTAGTGAGACAGGATAGTAGGTAGTAGACAGGATAGTAGGTAGTGAGACAGGATAGTAGGTCGTGAGACAGGATAGTAGGTCGTGAGACAGGATAGTAGGTCGTGAGACAGGATACTAGGTCGTGAGACAGGATAGCTAGGTCGTGAGACAGGATAGTAGGTCGTGAGACAGGATAGTAGGTAGTGAGACAGGATAGTAGGTAGTGAGACAGGATACTAGGTCGTGAGACAGGATAGTAGGTAGTGAGACAGGATACTAGGTCGTGAGACAGGATAGTAGGTAGTGAGACAGGATACTAGGTGGTGAGACAGGATAGTAGGTAGTGAGACAGGATAGTAGCTAGTGAGACAGGATAGTAGGTAGTGAGACAGGATAGTAGGTAGTGAGACAGGATAGTAGGTCGTGAGACAGGATAGTAGGTCGTGAGACAGGATAGTAGGTAGTGAGACAGGATAGTAGGTAGTGAGACAGGATAGTAGGTCGTGAGACAGGATAGTAGGTTCGTGAGACAGGATAGTAGGTCGTGAGACAGGATAGTAGGTAGTGAGACAGGATAGTAGGTAGTGAGACAGGATAGTAGGTAGTGAGACAGGATAGTAGGTCGTGAGACAGGATAATAGGTAGTGAGACAGGATAGTAGCTAGTGAGACAGGATAGTAGCTAGTGAGACAGGATAGTAGGTAGTGAGACAGGATACTAGGTAGTGAGACAGGATAGTAGGTAGTGAGACAGGATACTAGGTGGTGAGACAGGATAGTAGGTAGTGAGACAGGACAGTAGGTAGTGAGACAGGACAGTAGGTAGTGAGACAGGATAGTAGGTAGTGAGACAGGGGACAGACTTTGGAGGAGGATGGAACAGACAGTCTGATCGAGCCCAGTCCTTGTGTGACCTGGAATCCGGAGCGTTACCAAGATGCACTGTATTTTCTCATGAGGTCTCTTAGAGTTTAAGGTCATGCCATTCGTTTTGTAAAATACTTTGGCAACCTTGTATTTCAGTGACTCATGTAGGATGTCCTGGTTGACTGTTTTTCCTTAGTCTTCTTGATTCTCTCAGCTATACTCCTTTAATGTCTCTCTTTCTCTCCTCCTTCCCCTCCTCTCTCTCTATGTCTCTCTCTCTCTCTCTCTCTCTCTTTCTCTCCTCCTTCCCTTCCTCTCTCTCTCTCTGTCTCTCTCTCTCTCTCTCTCTCTCTCTCTCTCTCTCTCTCTCTCTCTTTCTCTCCTCCTCCCCCTCCCTCTCTCTCTCTCTCTCTCTCTTTCTCTCCTCCTCCCCCTCCTCTCTCTCTCTCTCTCTCTCTCTCTCTCTCTCTCTCTCTCTCTCTCTCTCTCTTTCTCTCCTCCTCCCCCTCCCTCTCTCTCTCTCTCTCTCTCTTTCTCTCCTCCTTCCCCTCCTCTCTCTCTGTCTCTCTCTCTCTCTCTCTTTCTCTCCTCCTCCCCCTCCTCCCTCTCTCTCTCTCTCTTTCTCTCCTCCTCCCCCTCTGTATGTCTCTCTCTCTCTCTCTCTCTCTCTCTCTCTCTCTCTCTCTCTCTCTCTCTCTCTTTCTCTCTCTCTCTCTCTCTCTCTCTCTCTCTCTCTCTCTCTCTCTCTCTCTCTCTCTCTCTCTCTCTCTCTCTCTCCGTCTGTCTCTCTCTCTCCTCTCCAGGTCTCCAACTATACTCTGTCTGTCCAGGCGTTTGATAGTGGTTCCCCCGCCATGTCCTCTACAGTCATCGTCAACATAGATATCTCTGACGTAAACGACAACCCTCCTGCCTTCGCCCCACCTAACTCCTCAACCACTGTACAGGTACACACGTGTCTGTCTGTCTGTCTGTCTGTCTGTCTGTCTGTGTTTGGCTTAGAGTGTCTAATGCTTTTGATTATGGCATCCAATCCCAGGGGTGGGTTTATGCTTTCTATTTACATATTGTCCTTCATTAACATAGTCGTAGACCTTACGTCTGTTACTCTACGTCTCCAGTTGAACCAGCCGGCCGGGTCCAGTCTGCTGAAGCTGTCCGTCACTGATAAAGATTCCCCCAATAACGGCCCTCCTTTTGAGTTCCGCATTGTGTCTGGAAACGAGGGGAACGCTTTCTCTGTGGAACAGACCGGAGACCTACGGTCCAACCGTGTTCTAGGACCTGATGCTACCAGGGAGTTCACTCTGCAGGTCCAGGTGAGAACTTTACATGTAGTTATTATGACCAAGTTTAGGTCAGAGTTATTCTCAGGAAAGAGATACCTAGTTTGATATCAACACTCTGCAGGTCCAGGTGACAACTTTACATGCAGTTATGACCAAGTTTAGGTCAGAGTTATTCTCAGGAAAGAGATACCTAGTTTGATATCAACACTCTGCGGGTCCAGGTGAGAACTCAAAATGTTGTTTAGTAAAAACACTCAATGATGTAAACGTGTAGGTCTTCATCTTCTTCGTCTTCTTCTTCTGCTTCTTCTTCTTCTGCTTCTTCTTCTTCTGCTTCTTCTTCGTCTTCTTCTTCTGCTTCTACTTCATCTTCTTCTTCTTCTGCTTCTACTTTATCTTCTTCTCTTCTTCTTCTTCTGCTTCTTCTTCTGCTTCTACTTCATCTTCTTCTTCTTCTTCTTCTGCTTCTACTTTATCTTCTTCTTCTCTCTTCTGCTTCTACTTTGTCTTCTTCTTCTACTTCTTCTGCTTCTTCTTCTGCTTCTTCTTCTACTTCGTCTCCTTCTTCTTCTTCTGCTTCTACTTCTTCTTCTTCTACTTCTTCTGCTTCTTCTTCTTCTTCTGCTTCTACTTCTTCTTCTTCTACTTCTTCTGCTTCTTCTTCTGCTTCTTCTTCTGCTTCTTCTTCTACTTTGTCTTCTTCTTCTTCTTCTTCTTCTTCTTCTTCTTTCTTCTTCTTCTTCTTCTACTTCGTCTTCTTCTTCTTCTTCTTCTTCTTCTTCTTCTTCTTCTTCTGCTTCTACTTCTTCTTCTTCTACTTCTTCTGCTTCTTCTTCTGCTTCTTCTTCTACTTCGTCTTCTTCTTCTGCTTTCTACTTCTTCTTCTTTTACTTCTTCTGCTTCTTCTTCTACTTCGTCTTCTTCTGCTTTCTTCTTCTTCTTCTTCTGCTTCTACCTTCTTCTCTTCTACTTCTTCTGCTTCTTCTTCTGCTTCTTCTTCTACTTCGTCTTCTTTCTTCTTCTTCTTCTTTCTGATTCTACTTCTTCTTCTTCTTCTTCTTCTACCTCTTCTGCTTCTTCTTCTGCTTCTTCTTCTGCTTCTTCTTCTACTTCGTCTTCTTCTTCTTCTTCTTCTTCTGCTTCTACTTCTTCTTCTGCTTCTTCTTCTGCTTCTTCTTCTACTTCGTCTTCTTCTTCTTCTTCTTCTTCTTCTGCTTCTTCTTCTGCTTCTTCTTCTTCTTCTGCTTCTTACTTCTTCTTCTTCTACTTCTTCTTCTTCTACCTCTTCTGCTCTTCTTCTGCTTCTTCTTCTACTTCGTCTTCGTCTTCTTCTTCTTCTTCTGCTTCTACTTCTTCTTCTTCTTCTTCTGCTTCTTCTTCTACTCTTTCTCTTCTGCTTCTTCTTCTTCGTCTTCTTCTTCTTTCTTCTGTTTCTTCTTCTGCTTCTTCTTCTGCTTCTTCTTCTTCTTCTGCTTCGTCTTCTTCTGCTTCTTCTTCTTCTGCTTCTTCTTCTGCTTCTTCTGCTTCTACTTCTGCTTCTACTTCTGCTTCTTCTTCCTCTTCTGCTTCTTCTTCTTCTTCTTCTTCTGCTTCTTCTTCGTCTTCGTCTTCTTCTTCTGCTTCTTCTTCTGCTTCTTCTTCTTCTTCTTCGTCTTCTTCTTCTTCTGCTTCTTCTGCTTCTTCTGCTTCTTCTCTGCTTCTTCTTCTGCTTCTTCTTCTTCTCTTCTTCTTCTTCTTCTGCCTTCTTCTTTGTCTTCTTCGTCTTCTTTGTCTTCTTCTTCTCCTTCTTCTTCTGCTTCTGCTTCTTCTTCGTCTTCTTCTTCTTCTTCTTCTTCTTCTGCTTCTACTTCTGCTTCTTCTTCGTCTTCTGCTTCTTCTCTTCTTCTCTGCTTCTTCTTCGTCTTCTTCTTCTGCTTCTTCTTCATCTTCTGCTTCTTCTTCTTCTTCTGCTTCTTCTTCGTCTTCTTCTTCTCTGCTTCTTCTGCTTCTTCTTCTGCTTCTTCTTCTTCTCTTCTTCTTCTTCTTCTTTTTCTGCTTCTTCTTCTACTTCGCCTTCTTCTTCTTCTGCTTCTACTTCTTCTTCTTTTACTTCTTCTGCTTCTTCTTCTGCTTCTTCTTCTACTTCGTCTTCTTCTTCTTTTACTTCTTCTGCTTCTTCTTCTGCTTCTTCTTCTACTTCGTCTTCTTCTTCTTCTTCTGCTTCTTCTTCTTCTTCTTCTGCTTCTTCTTCATCTTCTGCTTCTTCTTCTTCTTCTGCTTCTTCTTCGTCTTCTTCTTCTTCTGCTTCTTCTGCTTCTTCTTCTGCTTCTTCTTCTTCTCGTCTTCGTCTTTCTGCTTCTTCTTCATCTTCTTCTTCGTCTTCTTCTTCTTTGTCTTCTTCTTCTCTGTCTCACTCCTCCAGGCCAGTGACAGCGGTAAGCCCCGTCTCTCCTCCTCTTGCTGGGTCTTCGTCAGGGTAGTCGGAGACAGCCAGTACAGACCCTCTGTCAACCCATTGGACATCTACATCGTCACGGCAACAGACTCCTATCCCGGCGGCCCGATCGGCCGGATATACGCCTCCGACCGCGATGTCACAGACGTGTTGTCCTTTACCCAGACGCCTTTGCAGCAGCGGAATCCATTCAAGATCAACAGGCAGGACGGCAGTGTAGTGGCCGTGGCTGGACTGGAGCCTGGCAGGTACACAGTAGTGGAGGCTGCTTAGAAGAGAACGGTTCATAATAATGGCCGGAATGGATGGAATGGCATCAAACACCAGGAAACCATGGAAACCATGTGTTTGATATATTTGATTCCATTCCACTAGTTCTGATTCAGTCATTACCACAAGCCCGTTCTCCCCAATTAAGGTGCCACCAGCCTCCTGTGGTACACACACAGACACACACAGACACACACACTCTCTGAGCTGTTTTTTCGGTCTCTCTCCCCAGGTATCAGTGTAACACCACTGTGAGTGACGGTCGCTACTCTGTCCCAGTGGTCGTAACGGTCGTGGTTGAACAGGTGACTGAGGATCTCCTCCGTAGCGCCATCACCCTGAGGTTTTCCTCGCTGACCCCTGAAGACCTGCTGGGGCGTCATCTTAATAATATCAAGCAGGTTTGTATGTCATCTTGAGATTCCCCTCCCTGATCCCTTGAACCAGCTGCTGGGATCTCAGTAACATCAGGAAAAAAGGTAGGGAAACTAAAGGGTTGCCGGATCTGACAATCTGCCCTTGAAACCTCGAGCAAGGCACTTCACCCATAGAAACTGCCCCAGTGCTGCCACCCTGTGTATCAATCAGGTAGGTGTGCTCATAGCATTTAGAAACTGCTCCAGGGGTTAGGTTTAGTACCAGGGGTTAGTACCAGGGGTTAGGTTTAGTACCAGGGCTTAGGTTTAGTACCAGAGATTAGGTTTAGTACCAGGGGTTAGTACCAGGGATTAGGTTTAATACCAGGGGTTATGTTTAGTACCAGGGGTTAGGTTTAGTACCAGGGGTTATGTTTAGTACCAGAGATTAGTACCAGGGATTAGGTTTAGTACCAGGGTTAGTACCAGGGGTTAGGTTTAGTAACAGGGGTTAGGTTTAGTACCAGAGATTAGTAACAGGGATTAGGTTTAGTACCAGGGTTAGTACCAGGGGTTAGGTTTAGTACCAGGGATTATATTTAGTACCAGGGGTTAGTACCAGGGGTTAGGTTTAGTACCAGGGGGTAGGGTTAGTACCAGGGATTAGGTTTAGTACCAGGGTTTAGGTTTAGTACCAGGGATTAGGTTTAGTACCAGGGTTTAGGTTTAGTACCAGGGGTTAGGGTTAGTACCAGGGGTTAGGTTTAGTACCAGAGATTAGTACCAGGGTTTAGGTTTAGTACCAGGGGTTATGTTTAGTACCAGAGATTAGTACCAGGGGTTAGGTTTAGTACCAGGGGTTAGGTTTAGTACCAGGGCTTTAGGTTTAGTACCATGGGTTTAGGTTTAGTATCAGGGGTTAGGTTTTAGTACCAGGGTTAGTACCAGGGATTAGGTTTAGTTTCAGGGATTAGGTTTAGTACCAGGGGTTAGGTTTAGTACCAGAGATTAGTACCGGGGTTTAGGTTTAGTATCAGGGGTTAGGTTTAGTACCAGGGATTAGGTTTAGTACCAGGGGTTAGGTTTAGTACCAGGGGTTAGGGTTAGTTCCAGGGGTTAGGGTTAGTACCAGGGATTAGTACCAGGGGTTAGGGTTAGTACCAGGGTTTAAGGTTAGTACCAGGGATTAGTACCAGGGGTTAGGTTTAGTACAAGGGGTTGGGTTTAGTACCAGGGGTTAGGGTTAGTACCAGGGGTTAGGGTTAGTACCAGGGGTTAGGGTTAGTACCAGGGGTAAGGTTTAGTACCAGGGGTTAGGTTCAGTACCAGGGGTTAGGGTTTGTACCAGGGGTTAGGTTTAATACCAGGGGTTAGGGTTAGTACCAGGGATTAGTACCAGGGGTTAGGTTTTGTACCAGGGGTTAGTACCATGGATTAGGTTTAGTACCAGAGATTAGTACCAGGGGTTAGGGTTTGTACCAGGGGTTAGGTTTAGTACCAGGGGTTCGTACCAGGGGGTTAGGTTTAGTACCAGGGTTCAGGTTTAGTACCAGGGTTTAGGTTTAGTACCAGGGTTTAGGTTTAGTACCAGGGTTTAGGTTTAGTATCAGGGGTTAGGTTTAGTACCGGGGGTTAGGTTTAGTTCCAGGGGTTAGGGTTAGTACCAGGGGTTAGGTTTAGTACTAGGGGTTAGGGTTAGTACCAGGGATTAGTACCAGGGGTTAGGGTTAGTAGCAGGGTTTAGGGTTAGTACCAGGGATTAGTACCAGGGGTTAGGTTTAGTACAAGGGGTTGGGTTTAGTACCAGGGGTTAGTACCAGGGGTTAGGGTTAGGACCAGGGGTTAGGGTTAGTATCAGGGGTAAGGTTTAGTACCAGGGGTTAGGTTCAGTACCAGGGGTTAGGGTTTGTACCAGGGGTTAGGTTTAATACCAGGGGTTAGGGTTAGTGCCAGGGATTAGTACCAGGGGTTATGTTTTGTACCAGGGGTTAGTACCATGGATTAAGTTTAGTACCAGAGATTAGTACCAGGGGTTCGTACCAGGGGTTAGGTTTAGTACCAGGGTTCAGGTTTAGTACCAGGGTTTAGGTTTAGTACCAGGGTTTAGGTTTAGTACCAGGGTTTAGGTTTAGTATCAGGGGTTAGGTTTAGTATCAGGGGTTAGGTTTAGTATCAGGGGTTAGGTTTAGTACCAGGGTTTAGGTTTAGTACCAGGGTTTAGGTTTAGTATCAGGGGTTAGGGTTAGTACCAGGGGTTAGGGTTAGTATCAGGGGTTAGGGTTAATATCAGGGGTTAGGATTAGTACCAGGGGTTAGGTTTAGTACTAGGGTTTAGGTTTAGTCCCAGGGGTTAGGGTTAATATCAGGGGTTAGGGTTAATATCAGGGGTTAGGATTAGTACCAGGGGTTAGGTTTAGTACTATGGTTTAGGTTTAGTCCCAGGGGTTAGGGTTAATATCAGGGGTTAGGGTTAGTATCAGGGGTTAGGTTTAGTACCAGGGTTTAGGTTTAGTACCAGGGTTTAGGTTTAGTATCAGGGGTTAGGGTTAGTACCAGGGGTTAGGGTTAGTATCAGGGGTTAGGGTTAATATCAGGGGTTAGGATTAGTACCAGGGGTTAGGATTAGTACTAGGGTTTAGGTTTAGTCCCAGGGGTTAGGGTTAATATCAGGGGTTAGGGTTAGTATCAGGGGTTAGGTTTAGTACCAGGGTTTAGGTTTAGTACTAGGGTTTAGGGTTAATATCAGGGGTTAGGATTAGTACCAGGGTTAGGTTTAGTACTAGGGTTTAGGGTTAATATCAGGGGTTAGGATTAGTACCAGGGTTAGGTTTAGTACTAGGGTTTAGGGTTAATATCAGGGGTTAGGATTAGTACCAGGGTTAGGTTTAGTACTAGGGTTTAGGGTTAATATCAGGGGTTAGGATTAGTACCAGGGTTAGGTTTAGTACTAGGGTTTAGGGTTAATAGCAGGGGTTAGGATTAGTACCAGGGTTAGGTTTAGTACTAGGGTTTAGGGTTAATATCAGGGGTTAGGATTAGTACCAGGGTTAGGTTTAGTACTAGGGTTTAGGGTTAATATCAGGGGTTAGGATTAGGATTGTTTCTCCAACCTCTCCTGGTTTGTGTTCTGTATTTGTTTTCTGTCCTGGAAGGGAAGAGAAAAAGTATTTAGAAAATTATTACTAACCTTGTTGTTTCGTTAATGACATTGTATGTTTAACTAAACAAGATTTTTGACTAATACCGTTTGTATCTTTAAAAAAGAGGCTGCGTGGCGTAGTCGGCTGGGGTTCGTCGTCGCTAGAGCAACAACAGGACCCTCTGCACATTCTCGGTGTGCAGCCGATGTCAGAGGGCATCGACCTACTCCTGGCCATGGAGAGACCAGAGGGGGAAGGAGAGGGTGGAGGGTACCTAACCTCACAGGAGCTGATCCTCAGGATGGGGGAGGCAGGGTGGAGAGGGGAAGGGAGAGGACAGGGAGGGGAGTCGGCTACAGGAGGCCAGAGAGGGCAGCTCCAGGGTGTCCTGGCCGGGGCGGAGGTGCTGGCACCAGCCTGCTCGGGGGAGCTTGACTGTGGGGACAGAGTGTGTGAGCAGGCTCTGGTGGTGGAGGGTGGAGCAATGGTCACCTACAGCACCCCGACAGTCAGCTTCATCACCCCACGATACAGCCGCATGGAGACATGCACCTGCCCAGGTCAGTACACACACAGCCTATTTTCATCATTTGATCATTTCATCTCTCCCCCTGCTATATCTTTCTAACCCCCCCTCTGTCCTTTCTTCTCCCTCTATTATGTCTCTCTTTAACCCCCCCCCCCCCCCCCCTCCTAGGAGGTACCTGTCCCAACCCCGTAGAGGAGCAGTGTGAGGGACAATCCTGTCCTATAGACATGCAGTGTGTTCGTTCCAGCCCCACAGCGCCCTCTGTCTGCCAGTGTCTGCCTGACAGGATGGACCAGTGTGCAGGTGATAATATTGTTTATATGAAGGGATTGGAAGGAGGAAACCCCCCCCCCCAACCCTCCTGTAGGTTTTAACTCCAACCCTGTTCCTGGAGATCTACTCTCCTGTAGGTTTTAACTCCAACCCTGTTCCTGGAGAGAGACCCTCCTGTAGGTTTTAACTCCAACCCTGTTCCTGGAGATCTACTCTCCTGTAGGTTTGAACACCAACCCTGTTCCTGGAGAGAGACCCTCCTGTAGGTTTTAACTCCAACCCTGTTCCTGGAGATCTACTCTCCTGTAGGTTTTAACTCCAACCCTGTTCCTGGAGAGACACCCTCCTGTAGGTTTTAACTCCAACCCTGTTCCTGGAGAGACACCCTCCTGTAGGTTTTAACTCCAACACTGTTCCTGGAGAGAGATCCTCCTGTAGGTTTTAACTCCAACCCTGTTCCTGGAGAGAGATCCTCCTGTAGGTTTTATCTCCAACCCTGTTCTTGGAGAGAGATCCTCCTGTAGGTTGTATCTCCAACCCTGTTCCTGGAGAGAGACCCTCCTGTAGGTTGTATCTCCAACCCTGTTCCTGGAGAGAGATCCTCCTGTAGGTTTTAACTCCAGCCCTGTTCCTGGAGAGAGACCCTCCTGTAGGTTGTATCTCCAACCCTGTTCCTGGAGATCTACTCTCCTGTAGGTTTTAACTCCAGCCCTGTTCCTGGAGAGAGACCCTCCTGTAGGTTGTATCTCCAACCCTGTTCCTGGAGATCTACTCTCCTGTAGGTTGTATCTCCAACCCTGTTCCTGGAGATCTACTCTCCTGTAGGTTGTATCTCCAACCCTGTTCCTGGAGAGAGATCCTCCTGTAGGTTGTATCTCCAACCCTGTTCCTGTTCCTGGAGACATTGAGTGCGATGGGAAAGTATTCAGACCCTTTGACTTTTTCCACATTTTGTTACGTTACAGACGTATTCTAAAATGTATTAAATAATCAAATGTACTCATCAAACTATACACAATACCCTATAATGAAATATGAAAAATTACAAAATGTTGCAAATGTATTAAAATGTAAAAACAGCAATGTGACTCAGAACCTGGATTTGGCCTTATGTAGCAAAATTTGATATTGTGTTTTTTACATTGGATAAAAGTGGAGACTCAGAGGTACAAAATGGTATATCTTGTTTTGTTTTGGTATCTAGTGAAGAGCTCTTCCTTGTCTCCACCCATTCAGCATCGTTCACACCCTCTTAAGCCTTTAGCCTCGCCCATTCAGCATCGTTCACACTCTCTTAAGCCCATCTCGCCCATCTCGTTTTGCTCTCAGAGCGTTCAGAGCACACAGTTGATACTCTGGACGATGATTTGTTTACCTCTGGATAACATGAAAACAGCCTAACCAGCTCTGCTGGCAACAATTTCATTACGCTTTTGCTGACGTTTACTGACACCATATTCAACGGGTGTTGTGCACTTTACCTTGAGACATGAACCTAGCTAGCTAGGTAAACAATGACCCTAGCTAGGTAAACAATGACCCTAGCTGGGTAAACAATGAACCTAGCTTGGTAAACAATGACCCTAGCTAGGTAAACAATGACCCTAGCTAGGTAAACAATGACCCTAGCTAGGTAAACAATAACCCTAACTAGGTAAACAATGACCCTAGCTAGGTAAACAATAACCCTAACTAGGTAAACAATCACTCTAGCTGGGTAAACAATGACCCTAGCTGGGTAAACAATGAACCTAGCTGGGTAATCAATGAACCTAGCTGCGTAAACAATGACCCTAGCTAGGTAAACAACGTGTAAGATCACACACGTCACCTAACATTACCTAACGAGCCAGCCAGCTAACGTTAGCTAGTTAAACAATAATGAACATAGTGCCAAATCATGTCGTTACTACCCTGCATGAATCTGCCGGGAGCTAACCAACCAGATTCAATGTCAGCTAGCTAACATTAGGCTCTAACTAGCAAAACAAACGGTTCTGGGATATGAATAATAACGTCATACACGCAACGTTAGCTAGGGAGCCAGCCAGCTAACGTTAGCTAGCTAGCTAACAGTAAACTTTAGCTTGAAATGAAACCACTTTCTGTCAAAATTAGAAACGTGTAATACATGAAAATGTAGCTAGCTATGACTATCTTACCCGAATACATCATCATGCATGATGTACTCGTCTCCTGGTCACGGATGCCATGCCACGGTTGCCCTTAGTTTGTTGATGTAATCCGGAGCCAGGTGTTTTCTCCATCTCTTTAGCTATCATACTCTAGTTCCACTGATTTTCAAAACTCGATCCTCGGGTTTCTGTCTTTTTTCTGCGGCTTAAACCGACAAGGCTCGTAATTTAACAATAATATTCATATTCACAGATGGTATAAGAGTGTGTTATTAAGTTGTTGCCTTTATTTTACAGTTGAAGTCGGAAGTTTACATACACCTTAGCCAAATACATTTAAAACATTCACAATTCCTCCATTTCACTTTAGTAAAAATTCCCTGTTTTAGGTCAGTTAGGATCACCACTTTATTTAATGAATGTGAAATGTCAGATTAACAGCGGAGAGAATGATTAATTTAAGCTTTTATTTCTTTCATCACAGTGGGTCAGAAGTTTACATACACTCAATTAAATATTTGGTAGCATTGCCTTTAAATGGTTTAACTTGGGTCAACCGTTTCAGGTAGCCTCCCACAAGCTTCCCACAATAAGTTGGGAGAATTTTGGCCAATTCCTCCTGACAGAGCTGGTGTAACTGAATCAGGTTTGTAGGCCTCCGTGCTCATACACGCTTTTTCAGTTCTGCCCACATATGTTCTATAGGATTGAGGTCAGGGCTTTGAGATGGCCACTCCAATACCTTGACTTTGTTGTCCTGAAGACATTTTGCCACAACTTTGGAAGTATGCTTGGGGTCATTGTCCATTTGGAAGACCCACTTGCGACCAAGCTTTAACTTCCTGTCTGATGTCGTGAGATGTTGCTTCAATATATCCACATCATTTTCCTTCCTCATGAGGCCATCTATTTTGTGAAGTGCACCAGTCACTCCTGCAGCAAAGCACCCCCACAACATGATGCTGCCACCCCCGTGCTTCACGGTTGGGATGGTTTCTTCGGCTTGCAGGCCTTCCCCTTTTTCCTCCAAACATAAAGATGGTCATTATGGCCGAACAGCTCGATTTTTGTTTCATTGCCACTGTGTATTCTCTGTTTAAGGCCAAATAGCATTCTTGTTTGGTTTGTTCTTTTGTTAATTGTTTCCAATGTGTCAAGTAATTATCTTTTAGTTTTCTCATGATTTGGTTGCCAAGAGTGTGCAAAGCTGTCATCAAATCTCAAATATAAAATATATTTAGATTTGTTTAACACTTTTTTGGTTACTACATGATTCCATATGTGTTATTTCATAGTTTGATGTCTTCACTATTATTCTACAATGTAGAAAATAGTAAAAATAAAGAAAAACCCTTGAATGAGGTGTGTCCAAACTATTGACTGGTACTGTTTATGTTGAAGAGGGTGGGGCTTAAGCTGCATCCCTGTCTCACCCCACTTTAACCACACACTTGTTGTTTGTCTACATGGATTTAATAATGTTGTATGTTTTTCCCCCAACACCACTTTCCATCAATTTGTATAGCGGACCCTCACTTTATATTGAGTCAACAGCCTTTTTTGAAATCAACAAAGCATGAGAAGACTTTGCCCTTGTTTTGGTTGGTTTGTTTGTTAATTAGGGTTTGAAGGGTGAATACGTGGTCTATCGTATGGTAATTTGGTTAAAAGCCAATTTGACATTTGCTCAGTACATTGTGTTCACTGAGGAAATGTACGAGTTTGTGGTTAATGGGTTGCTGTTGACACATATCCCACGGTAGTTATTGGGGTCAAATCTTTCTCTCTCTCTCTCTCTCTCTCTCTCTCTCTCTCTCCTTCTTTCTCTCCTTCTTTCTCTCTCTCTCTCTCCTTCTTTCTCTCTCTCTATCTCTCTCTCCTTTCTCTCTCTCTCCTTCTTTCTCTCCTTCTTTCTCTCTCTCTCTCTCCTTCTTTCTCGCTCTCTCTCTATCTCTCTCTCCTTTCGCTCTCTCACCTTCTTTCTCTCTCTCTCCTTCTCTCTCTCTCTCTCTCTCTCTCTCTCTCACTCTCCATCTTTCTTTCTTTCTCTCTCTCTCTCTATCTCTCTCTCTCTCTCTCTCTCTCTCTCTCTCTCTCTCTCTCTCTCTCTCTGTCTCTCTGTGTAGGCCAGACATCTCTGAGTTTCTCAGGTAACAGCTATATAAAGTACAGGGTGAAAGAAGGAGGCCAGGGAGGAGGAGGAGAGATGAGACTGGGTCTAAGCATCAGAACATTACAGAGTAGAGGAGTCATCATGTACACACGGGCCAACCCCTGCACCATGCTGAAGGTACACACACACATGCGCACACAGACACACAGAGAGACGCACACACACACACACAGA